>NC_133616.1:32240296-32437796 GCF_964106895.1 Numenius arquata | reverse complement strand
AAATCATAATTGCCAAAAGCTTGCCCTGAACAGATCACACCTTCTTTCCATTCCAGTCTTCCTGGGTTTTTTTAATTGTTGTTGTTTCTTTTGGATTTTAAGCCACATCTTATAATAATTAATGTCTATTGTTACACAGTGCTGACTGTATTTTTTGGCATTTATCTTTAGCCTTACCCAAACCTCCTGGAACACCTGTGGTGACAGAAAGCACAGCGACAAGCATAACATTGACTTGGGATTCTGGAAACCCAGAGCCAGTTTCTTACTACATAATCCAACACAAACCCAAAAACTCTGAGGAGCCATATAAAGAAATTGATGGGGTGGCCACCACACGCTATAGCGTGGCTGGCCTAAGCCCGTATTCAGAGTATGAATTTCGGGTAGTTGCTGTAAATAACATTGGGCGAGGGCCACCCAGTGAGCCGGTGTCAACGAGGACTTCAGAACAAGCACCTTCAAGTGCGCCGCGCAATGTGCAAGCCCGTATGTTGAGCTCTACCACCATTTTGGTACAGTGGGAAGAACCTGAGGAACCTAATGGACAAATACAAGGTTACAGAGTTTATTACACCATGGACCCCACTCAACATGTCAACAGTTGGATGAAACACAATGTGGCTGACAGCCATATTACCACTATTGGGAATCTGATACCCCAGAAAACATACTCTGTGAAGGTTCTTGCTTTTACTTCTGTTGGGGATGGACCACTTTCTAGTGACATTCAAGTCATCACTCAAACAGGAGGTAAGCTAGCAATGAACAGAATTTGTGTGAAAAAATTAAATACATGAAATAATTTTGCAGAGAAAGAATTTGAGTTTAAAATGTTGAAAAAAACTTGCTCTCAAGGATAGCCAGTTTATTCAGGCAGCTTTTGCAGATAACCTTTTCTCAATTCTACAGTGCAAGTTGTCATTGAAGAGTGACAACTCACTTTCATTTCTTTTTTCATCAAGAAGTTTTTCTTTTTTCACTCAAGAAATTTAACTGAAGTTTAACTAAAGTCTCAGCGAGACCTTCATCCTGGAGGCAGCCAAATGTTAAAGCTGCTATTTGACAGTGCTCTATGCACCAAAAGTGTTTGTCAAGTAGTTCTTCACAGCTTTCTTTGAGGAGTTACCCATGTTGGTGGGTTTAGTGTAGGTCGCATGTGGTTCCCTGATGCTACATCACTCTAGTGAATCCTGCTTTTGGAAATTTAAAATGTATGTGTACTGCATGTGTATTAAAATAGTTGGTAAGGTTCTGAAAACACAAAAAAACATGAAAGCATTAAAAAAACTCACCTAGCTTTGTGTAGGTTCAAGCTAGCAGTTCTGTACACTTTGGATTTATAAATCAAATCCAACCCGCCCCTACAAAATATACCACAAGGTCACCGTTTTCTTGTTTTATATCTGCAGTTAGGTTGTTTTGTTTCTGTACAGGAGTTTTAGGTCCATGAATTAGTTTTATTAGCAAAGGACAAGCAAGCATAGTGAAAAACATTGCAGAGAATTTTTATGAAATCAAAAGTGAGAAGCTCTGGTGGATCTACACTGCAGAAGGCATTTTATTGTAGCAATAAGAAATAAAAAGAACCTTTGTCTAGGAGGTTAGAGAAAGCCATATGAAGTATTACTGCAGGTCAGTGATTGCCTAGAAATATTATATAATACCTCCTGAATTTTTTAGTACTGGGAAG
Source organism: Numenius arquata (assembly GCF_964106895.1). NCBI lineage: Eukaryota > Metazoa > Chordata > Aves > Charadriiformes > Scolopacidae > Numenius > Numenius arquata. The sequence goes on along the minus strand of NC_133616.1, from coordinate 32,436,103 downwards.
TTTCCTGTTGAAGAATTTAGTACCCCTCAAATTCTTAAGAAATGTGTCTCTACAATGTAACTGAAGACAGTTCTGTTTTATCCACTTTTTACTTCTGTGTTTTACCAATATGCATTTAATAAAGAGCAGAAATTGAGATATTGTCCTGGAACCTTTCTAAGCATTGTGTTACACAAAGGGCTGTGTGTTACCTGTTACCTTTTGCAGTACCTCGCCTGAGAAGTTATTAATGTTTTTAGATCATCTGGTGGTGCATTGAAATATGGCTGTGTGTACATGCAAATGTAAATATGTACACCATAGTTTAATTTTGGCAATTTTAACCTTTTTCAGGGAGTGGCTTATATATTGACATCTGACTTACTTTTGAATCCATGTGCAAAATGCTTTTAAAGAAAAAGGTTTAGCGAGCTCCTGATCTGTGTTTTCATTTAAAGTCATAAACCTTTTAGATTAGCAAGAGTTTATTAGTGGCTTCCCCAGAGAAAGATGAAGCAATCAAAATAATGAGCACTGAGGACTGGCTGGACTGGCCCAAGTTATATTACATGCTGAGGTCACTTCAGAAAAGCTCTGTGTATTAAAACCTTTCTAGAATGTTCCATTAAACATGCCCATCTGTTTTCGACGATTACTGTTGCAATCTGAAGAAATTATGACAGCACTAGCAGTGCAGGAGAGATTCTCAATACATGTTTTCAACTTTGTAACTGAGTCAACTTGAGATTGTTTATTTGTGACTGTTAAAAATCAAAAGAAAACATGAAAATGTGGCATATAGAAGGCATTTTAAGCACTGATACTTGTGCTTGAATATGAACATTTTAAGTCATAAAAGAGAAAAATAGCTAAGAAAATCTAGTGCAGTTCTCCAGTTCAGTGTATGTTTAAAAACTAAAATTCTCCCATCTTGCTATCCAGCAGTTTCTCTTCAGTGAACACTGCAGAATAAAATGCCCTTCTTGCCCTTCTCTTCCAGATTTGCTATAATCTAAATCTGAATATGATTGTTTTGGTCCAAGTCTCTCTCAAGCTGCAACTCGTGCAAAAAAAATATATTGAATTATAATGTGACATTTAAAAACAGGGGAAATGGATTTAGTAGAAACATATGTAAAAGAGTAAAAATAGGAATGGGATGGTGATTACATTTTGATTGATTTTTTTTTTTCCTTTTTTGAAATAAATAAGCCTATCATTGTAAATATGTAGCTTAAACCTTATGCTTACTTTGGGGATATTAGAGTATATATACAACAAAATCTGATTAACAGCTCTGACTTACAAACTCTGTTAGCTTTGTTTCCTTGAAAACTTTCCTCCCTTATGTTTATTCTGATCTTTGGAGAGAGATTATAAAAAATGAATAATTTTTTTTTTAAAAGTTTGTTTGTTTATTTGTTTGTTCTTAGTACAGCCAAATTGTTCTTTTGAAATTGCTGTATGAGTGGCTTCTCACTTTGCAGGTTAATCAAAATGCTGGTGATAGGGAAAATAAGGTTTCTAATTAAAATATTAACTAGGAACATGTAGTTTGAGGAGAAGAGAGGGAAGCATTTTTCAGACAACCAGACATTAAGAAATCCCACAACTTTTAAGTTCAGTTTTGTGTTTCAGTATTCTGCTTAAGCATTTCAAGGAAAAGCCAAGTTCTATGGCCTAGTTGTTTTCAGCAGTGTTTTCTTGACTGTAAAAAGACACCATTTTAAGAAATTAGTCTGAAAACGGCTGTAGATCTGAGCTTTTTGAATAAGGGAAGATCAATTCCAAAAGCTACACCTAAGAAAGTCCTTATCCTGCACTTTGTGTCAAAGGATTTGATTCTGCTGATGATGGAGTCAGGACTAGTTTATTATTTAGGTGAATTGACTTACTAACACCAAAGTTTAGAATAAAGAAATATCACTATAAGCTTTAGTGTGATACTTCTTGTCCTTTCTCTTTACTCCACTAGAAAACAAAAGCTCTGTTGGTTTGTCTCCATTTAGCTACCCAGGACACACTTCTTATGTATGTTCTCATATTTTCTTTCTTTGCTTAAACTGGTCAGAGGTACACATACTCTCTGAGCAGCACACTTCAACAAGGAAAATTCTTGAACTTTAAACTGAATGTTGGTTTGGTTTTGGTTTGGTTTGGGTGGTTTGGTTTTTAATGAGCAAAGAGATGATAGCTACTGAAGGAATTCAGAGGATCTTGTTTTTATTCCGAGCTTAGGTAGAAAGAGAGGAGAATGAAAGCTACACGAGGTCTATTGGCCAGTGGAGTATTGGAGAAAGAGAGAGAGAGAAAAAATATTCTGGGAAATCAATGTGTACCTGAAAACATGTGCTGCTTTAAACAAGAACTTACAATATAAAACATATTGCTAATTTTAGACCAAGGATTGGCAGTAGTTTGGAGACTAAGGATTATTACAGTTATAAAAAGCTAATCTTTTGAACATATAGAAAAGGACAGTAATGAGAATGTCAAGTATCTTACTTGCAGGGCATATAAACAGAGCCTTAGCTTAAGGGAAATGAGTTAATGGTTCTGGAGTTCTTATTGTGAAAGAAGATTAGAAATTCAGAGGAAGGGAGTCTGTAGCTGCGTACGGTTCTGTGTTGTAGCAAGCTAGCTACTTTGCCATTCATTTCAAATTTTTTCATTAACACATGAACAGGGAAACCTCTTGTCTCTGAAACTTCACAGTACTAGTCTCCTAGTGAATCATTTCATGGAAATGGACTTCCAAGGGAAGGGTTGAAAGCATTCCATGAGAGTTTGGTATTTCAAAAAGTATTGTTTTACAAAACAGTAACTCCAGAGCACATTAACTCTTCAATTGTAAGAGCTTGTCTGAAGAGCTTCATGCTTCTTCCAGAGCAAGCAGAAGCATGAACTTTTGGTCCCTTTCAGTTCCCAATTGATTATAAATTCTCTTCATTGTTCTATTGTCATTTGCAAAACTGATTCATAATTTAACCGGTTGAGTTTTGCTCTAGGTATGGGTTTCACTCGAGCTAATGGTAGAGAATTGCAACCTCCACAGAGGAACTTGGTTATGCACCTCATGTTGACAAGTTATCTGTCTGTTTAAAGGTTAGATATCAAACCTGCACCACTGTGCACGAGGGCAGTGTTATCCTGAGAGTGACATTCTGTAGAAGTCTGGGGAAGATAGTAATTACAATCACAAATTATTTTTACCATTTGCTCCATAATATTTTTAGGTCTTTTACTGTACAAAAGACTTGTAAATCTATAATAAAATTCTACCCTGAAAAATAATTGTTAAATGAGCACTATTGTCACATCCTAACACCTGTTCTCAGTATGTGCTAAGTGCATCTCATTTTATTTTTTCTTAAAAAACAAAAGCATGTCACATTGTATTCCTGAAAAGCTAGAAATGCTGTGGAAGACTGTTTCATGTCTTATCAACAGCACTATTAACTGACAGTAATGCTTTAGAAATTGGGTGCCAAAATTACTGTATACCTTCCAATGACAGGGTTATATTTTGGTGTCTTCTCAGTCAACCTTATTATTTGCTATATTTACAGAAGTGGATGAGTGTAACATTTAGTCTGGATAATTCTGTGACCGTTACACAAGAATGTTCTTGACTACTGGAATCAAAGTTGCATTTTCAGTTCTTGTGATTAGAAAGTGTTGTTACTAGAAATTCAGCTATATTGGTAAAAATACCAGTCATTAAAAGGGTAGAAATTTGTCACTGAATGAGAACATTACTGAAGATCTCTTCAGTGGGTTATAACTTCTTCAGGTTACAAAAACATTCAGTATTTAGGTGTCTTCTTAAACAGCAGGATGTGTTTCGTATCTTAGTTATTTATAAACCGAGCAAACCATTTTCAGATTTGGAAATGCGTGTAATTGTTCTAACACTTTTTTCTTGACTATTCCAGCCAATTTGTTGTAATAATAGCATTTCCCCTTGTACATGCGCATAAATACATGTTTATATTTGCCATTTCACACATAGGTTATTAGGTTGCCAGTATTCCAACACCAGGCTTCTGTTCAATTTAATTTCAGTTCTGTGTGCAGTATTTACACTGCAAAGCATTTATTTGAAATCCTTGATAATTTATAATATGCAAATAAAATATATCATTCTTTCTCTGAGCTCAGATTAATTTACATCGTAATACAGTTAATCAATTTGTTTAAGTACAGTAAGTTCAATAGAACTAGTATTGTGTGAAATATTCAGATAATAATTTAAAAGGTTTGAAAGATAAGTGTTGAACTAGCCAAATAAACAATTGGCAACACTGCTCAACTTTTTCTTTAGTGCCTGGTCAGCCATTGAACTTCAAAGCAGAACCTGAGTCTGAAACGAGCATACTACTTTCCTGGACACCTCCACGCTCTGATACTATTTCCAGCTATGAACTGGTTTACAAAGATGGGGAGCATGGGGAGGAGGTAAGTGATTATGCATCTTTTAAATACTCCTTAGTGAGTCATACATAAAATGCTGCAATGGTAATTCCTTTAGTACAAATACCTTGATGTTTAACAGTTTGTTAAACCCAGCAGTCAGTGTAACAACAGACTGAGAGTGTGTAAACACTGGAAAATGCTGTTGATGGTTACCAGCCAGTGGGAACTTTGCTGTTGTTTGCAACAACTTGTCCACAGAAGTTGCATCCAGTTTCACACATTGATCCTGTCTCTCCAGGCTTGTTCCTCTATGAATGCTTGGAAGGAGAAGTGGTTTTGGGCATGTTATGGATTCATTAAGATTTTTTGCACTTACACTTGGACTTTGAAATCTATATTCAGCCTTAGAGAATTTTTGTTTTTCTTTGCCACCATGTAAGAGAGTTCTGAAACTTCTCTAGTCTATCAATATTTGAGAACAGAATACGCTTTTTTTCTAAAGTTAAAAGCCTGCAGTGGACTTTTTCTGTACCAGTATTTCTTGAAGAATTTTCACTTTGAGGACGTCTGTGGTATTAGAACCATAGAATTTAGAATAAACTGTTTTTCTGATATAGAAATGATGTGATATTGCCAAGTGTCCCAGACAAAAGAAAGAAGCCAGCTGTCTGAGCAGGCAGCAGGAGAGTGTCAACCTCATTGATTTCTCTTGCACCATCAACTCATTGTTGATCCTTCAGCTGAGCTTATGTTTATGGTGGCTTCACACATATACTGTGAATGCATAAGCTTATTTTGTGGAAGAGGACCAGATTTGTATTTCATCTCCAAATAGGATGCAAGCCCCTGCTTAATAAGTTACACTTGAGAAGAATTTGCTTCTTATTAATTTGAACACAAATTTAACTACAAGGTTAAACCCAAGATTACATACATTATTAAACCCTCTAGTTCACTATCATAAGAGCTAACTATAGGTAAGGCTTTGTTCATGTGTTATTGTCTATACTTTATACACAGCTATTACTTCCTCAAACAGTCAAACAGTATTTCTGACTCTGAGTTTCACCCATTAAGCTGTCGACGTTAAAAAATACTGTTACTTAATGTGTATTTCTCAAAAGTAATGTATTCATTTTTGTTTTGGTTTATTTTGATTGTGTTCTGATTTATTTTCTTGAATTTAAATTTTTTTCAATGCGGTTATAAAAGCATTTCTTCTATAGCCAACCTATGGAATTCAGAGACTCTGAATATTAATCAAGAAATTCTCTTATTGCCTATCTTTAGCAACGGGTTTCCACTGAACCCACTACATCTTATCGCCTGCAAGGCTTAAGGCCAAACAGCTTGTACTTATTCCGTCTAGCTGCACGTTCTCCACAAGGCCTGGGTGCTTCGACAGCAGAAATCTCAGCGAGAACCATGCAGTCAAGTAGGTGTCTTTCCTTGCTAACTTTATTCCCTTGTGTTGTATTTCTCAAAGAGATTAACCTCAGTAGTCCAAAGAGGCAATAACAGAGAAGAAGCCAAAATTATAAAAATACAGCATTTGTGGTGTTTAATACAACAAAAGAATGCTTAAAGTATGTATTTTTGTAGGTGTATTGTGATCAACTTAATATATGAGTGGCTTTTACATAGTTTAGAAAAAAACTCTGTAAACTGGTGTCTTAGGCAATATTATGCTGTCATAATAATATTTTATTTTAAGTTATAATAGAGATAAAATGTTTTAACATGTAATAGATGTACATTAATAATAGCCCTCTTCCCATAAAATTCCACCTGCCCAGTCTGCAGATTTCCTGTGATACTAGGTTCCTGAAGGATCTCCCTGAAGTGCAAAAAATTTCTAGAGTGGATCAGGTTGAATATTTCAAACTGTACTATAAATTTCTTCGTAATTGTTCTTCTATAGTAGCTAATCATTCCATTTTTAAGTTAGATTTTTTTAATGTTGGCTTTTTATGATGTTCAGTCATTTTTTACCCCAGTACAAAAATTGGTTTCTCACTGTATACTTATGGAAAAGATGTCATGAAACTCATCACATTTGTCTGCAAATGAGATGCATAAATTTGTCAGGGTTTTATATATACATTTTAAAATATTTAAACTAAGACTTAATTAAAACAATCAGATATTCAAGGATGATGTTCAGAGGCTCTACTCTTGCCTGATAAGTTATGCTTTCCTGACAGTTTGCATTACTCTGTGTAATTTTAAAACTTAGTGCAATTATGTTTCTATTTGCTTTAAATTAAACGGCCTTTTCTTAAAGTAATATTATTCGAAACAGACAATTCCAATTCTCAATTGACATGAAACTTTTTAATTTGCAGTCATGACAGATGTGATTACACCATCATTCTTTGTTATTGTTCTATATTAATAGTAATTAATGTGTCTGGAGATACAGTAATACAGACCTTTAACCAAAGCTAAATGTGCTTCTGAAGCATTTCTAAGGCATTTGGAATAGGCACAAAAGACAATTATATAACACATGGATAGTTTTAGTGGGAGTGGCAAGGCACCTTTTAATTTTAGTAATCCAGAATCAATAATGTGATGAAGAAAAAGGTATTTATTTGTTCTGGGAGGCATTTCAGCTATTTAGAATGCTCATTCTCTTATAGTGGGTGAAATTTGCTTAGACTATGCATACAAAATAAACATCTAAGGGCCAAGGTTGCATGTTCCAAATATAAGTACATTGCCATTTTCCCCTTCTTGAATATAAGTATATGCTATGCTTTTTTCAGCCTTATGTTTTCAGATAGTAGGAAAATCCAATTAATTTCAGTGGGCAGACCCTGATTATTTGCTGAAAAGATTGCAAAATCTTTTTTGCAAAAATTGTGTATTTTAAGAAAAAAGTGTATACATTAATAAAACTGGTTGCACAAGTAGGCTACAGATTATTCTTAGTTACATAAATACAATAATTTGCATTTTCGGAGTATAATGGATTAAAAATTAATAAACTTCTATGTCTTTACTCACAATATTCATGAGAATACACTATTGCCTTTCATCTTGGTTTCAGAGGAACATGCTACAGCTATTTATTTCTTTACATATAAGGCCCTTAAGGAACACTTTACTTGTATTTTACTTCCTGCGCAAGTTGGTGGTAGAAGGGGACCAACAGGTTTTGAATACTTGATTACTGAACTGAATTAGCCTTAAAAATAAAACCCAATTGTAATAATTCTCATCTGTACCCCCATCCACCTCCCCTACTTAGTTGAAATGCTGGTACATTCCCTCCTGTTTTCCCTTCCAAAGAACAGTGTACCACACTGAGTAAAAAGCCATTGATCCCTCTAGAAGAGCCATAGGGAACAAAGAGATACATGTGTAAATGCAGTAGGTTATAGCAGGGCCCTGCGCCTTCTCTGTTGCTTTAATTTTATTTGATTTGCATAGTATAAGTACCAGAAATCCTTGTGTTTCTTTTTTCCCTTAAGAAATGAGAAGAAAATAGTAGACTAAAAAACCAAAATGAAAGCACCATAAAGATCTCACACCCCAAATTTATATTTTCTTTACAAGAGAGAAGGCAGAAATAGGAAAGAAGTCCTCATACACTGTTTCTGCTAGTGAATTTGAACTATGGCTCCTTTTTTGGTGCTCTAATGATCTCAGTTAGTAAGCATAGATTTTGCTAAGTCAAAGTGCATTTTAGCACATAAATGCATACCTAACTTTCAGTTGAATTGCCTCACTGAAAGCAATGGAATGACATACATGCTTAAATGCTCTGGAGCCCGGAAAAGGTAAATATGCTAACAGACTCCTTCGAGTAAAAGTCAGTAAAGGTGAGCATTTTTGCTCTGGAAGATTGGTGCTGGTGACAAGAGATGAAACAAAGTCAGAATTTCTCACCATTCTGATATGCTGAGCTTGTGAAGTCTATTTGTAAAAGGAATACTCGCTTTCTTGACACGTTGTTTGGGAGTAGAATTTTTTTTCCTATAGAAATTGCCTACATTACTGGTAGGATTTAATTCTTTGCTAGCAAAGGTGTCTCCAAGAGGAGTTAAAAAAATAAAACTGACAGCTGATCTAGGGTAAGTACAAGTTACAGTCAGAATCAACAAGCCTGTCACTTTTTCCTGGTAGGTAAATCTTTGACTAAAACTTTCTTCGTCTTCTATTGACTGCATGCTCCTAGTATGTTGGCTACAATAAATGTTTTGGCAAACACTTTCCATTTAAATGTAATTTGTTGTTAACTTGGGCCAGGCAGACTCAGTTATAAAAAAAAAAAAAACCCTGAAAAAATAATTATTTGTTTATAAGAGTGGGGAGGCTACAAAAATGGCAATTTATGGAGAAATTTCTAGCAATTATTGCAAGTTTTTAGGAGTTCTGTAAAAAGATAATTTTTCTCAAAGAAAGTAAACCCACTTGAAGGGGTTGTGTCCAAATTTTTAAGTAAATACATGTCACGTCATTTAAACTATTATTGCTTGCAGTAATTGCAATGATTCTAAGGATAAATCAGTAATCATAGAAGTGTCACGTTTTTGTTTTATTTCAAGAAGAATTTTAATTACAGGTAGGTAATATTATTTTGAGGTTTCATTTTCATGTATTTCCCCTACATCCTTTTTCACCATTTAGTTGGTCTATTCATTTTCAGTTTCCTCATGTTAATAAGCCAAGGTGCATATGATTATCTGACGTTTTGCTTTTTCAAGTTTCTACTTTTTTTGGTTTATTTTTTATTTTCATTTGGTTGTCTTTTATTTATTTTTATTTTTTCTTTTGTTCATTTTTTTCAATCACTCCTATCCTTTCACTCAAATCCTCCTTTAACCCACTACTGAAATTAGAGCCATCAGCTCCTCCTCAAGACATTAGTTGCACAAGCCCCAGCTCCACTAGCATTTTGGTAAGTTGGAAACCTCCACCGGTGGAAAAACAGAACGGCATTATCACTGAATACTCCATCAAGTACATTGGGATTGATGGAGAAGATGTCAAGCCCCATGAAATTTTGGGAATTTCCTCGGACAGTACCCAGTACCTTTTGGAACAGCTGGAAAAATGGACTGAGTACCGGATCTCTGTGACTGCCCACACTGATGTTGGACCTGGCCCAGAGAGCTTAGCAGTATTGATTCGGACAGATGAAGATGGTATGTTGCCTCCACTACATCAGTTTGCACCTCTATGACTCTCTGTCGATCTGCTGTCTTTTGTATAACCTAACAGTATTTTTTTCTGCTACTCTTTTTTCCCAAATCACAGAAAATGTCACCCTTTGAGTTTTTTAGTCAAAGACTTGTCCTTTCTACACCATTTTTATATTTGGTATTTTAATTTTTTTAACAGAAAATAACTTTTTTTGAGTGACATGATTCTGCTGCCACTTTGAGCCCATACATACACTTCTTGCTCCTCCTTTAACATAAAAATAACTCTCAGGGGAAAAATCTTGCTGCCTTTTCCTTGATTTTACAGTCATTGTTATTTTTAAACACTTATGTCTATGAACTTTTTTTCAGGTTTGTTTTTGTTTTTTGTGTTTTGTTTTGGTTGTTTTTTGGTTTTTTTTTTTTTAAACAGCTTTCTTGTTCCATGTAGTGCTTTTTGATTTGGGTTTTTTTGGTTTTGTTTTTTTTTTAATTTTGTATTTGATCTTGGAAAACTGATGCTCCACACTTTTTCTTTTCTTCCATACTTGAAAGTGACAGAAGACAGCCCTATTATCAGCCTCCTTTTTATACTATTGAAAAATAAAATAATAATAATAATAATAAAAAAAAATTAAAAAAAAAATGAGACATAGAACTTAGCAAACAAAAATAAGGGATTTTTTTTTTTAAATCTTTTCTGGTTTTATTAGTAGTAGCAGTAGTATTATTTCAATGATTAAAATATCTCTTTGTATTATAATGCTTTGAATCTCAAAGCATCTTCCTTGGCTTTTGTACATTTTTACATGTTTTTCTATTTCTCTAATACTCTTTTTTCTTCCATTTTTTGCATCAGTCATGTTTTTTGATCTTTTCACTGAAAGGTAGACCAGATTGGTTGAGCATTTTCATTTGTTGAGCAATTTGTATTCTTCAAAGAAAACATAGTGAGTCTGCCCTTTTAAAAAATAAAGCAAAATACATGGGTGGGACAGGTGCCTGTAATTCTCTTCTGTCCAATGATGTTGTTCCAGTTCCTAGTGGTCCTCCTCGCAAAGTCGAGGTAGAGGCTGTCAACTCTACTGCTGTTAAAGTGTCATGGCGCTCACCTGTACCCAATAAGCAGCATGGTCAAATCCGAGGATACCAGGTCCACTACGTGAGGATGGAAAATGGAGAGCCAAAGGGTCAACCTGCGCTGAAGGACATCATGCTGGCTGATGCACAGGTAATTAGGGCAATTTATGTTCTTTTCTAGGTCACGGTGAAAACATTTAGTATACCAGACAGCTATCCAGAACTGCCTTTTCTTTCCTTTCTATATTTCAGCCTACCAGCTAACATTTTTTATCTCCATTTTAGCAACTTTTTTTCAGAATACTCACATATAAAGGTTCTTGGTCCAAACTTGGGCATCCTTTTCTGAATAGGTGTGCAACTAAATGCTAAGCTGTGCTAATACTGATGGCTCCCTCAAACCTGGAAACTTCACCCTGTACCTATGCCCTGAAGTTTTAAAGCATCAGGGAGATCTGAGCCAGGTCACAGTCAATGTAGCAAACTGTACACTGCCTTATCCACCTGCCAGTATTTTTTTGTTTCAGTGGAGAACCTAGAATCATTAGAAGCCTGTGTTAGCCCATTATGACAGTGTTTCTGTCATTGGCGTGTATCCACCTCACCACACATTTCACAGGAAATTGATTTATTAGTGCAACTTTAGGAATAACCGAGATGTTTATACTTGTCATTACTCATATCAATAACTGTGCAATAAAATGAGAAGCTTATTTTAAATAAGTATGGGGTTACTTATATTGAAAAATTTCCCATCTGTTTTATAGATTATTTTAAAAACAAAAGCCCGATCACATCAAGTTTAAAAAAACTTCTAAATGAGGATTTTACTGAGTGGAATACACTAGTGCTTTATAAAACTGAAGATTCCCAAAGCTCCTGGTACTGGTGGAATCACCTCTCACTGCTAGCTCTCAATTTGTGACTGGAATGACTGGAAATATAAGAAATTATCAACCTAGCATAAAGACTTTAATTTGCCTCTTAAGCATTTTATGTGAATAAATAAATGGGGTTTGGCTTCTTTAGTTTCTTCTTCCAATCTTAGTTCTAATTTTCAGCTCTGCAGATACTTTTTTTGAACACAGGTCTCCTACAACTGCATTTTGCTGATGACCCTCTTCTCAAAGTATTGTCTCTGTCCTTGGAGGTCTTTGTTGCAGTTTTACCTGCCAGTCTGCCTATCTATCTCTATGTACTTACTTACCTATTTTGTGAAACACAGTGTCCTTACAGCTTAAATTCAGCAGAGAGATGGAAACAGATGGGGAAGTGGGATGGGAAAGGGGAAAGGGAGGAGAGATGGAAAAGGAAAAGAAAAAGGAGATGCTGCTGGACTTTGATTCCCCTCTTCCTTGCACAGATTTTTCACTCTCAACCTCTGTGTTGTGGTAGTTTAAATTATTTTTAATTACTAGAAGGTCAGAAACAGGAGACTGGATGAGATATTGGAGCCCAAATACCATAAAGACAAAAATGGTATTTTTGAATTTGAATTTTGAATTTGACCTGCCGGTTTGCCATTGGTTCAATCTGGATAGTCAACTCCTTTTTCCTCCTGCCACTCATTCCTGCCTATCATGCTTCTATGATACATATGATCAGGGCTTCTGCAGGTATGAAGACCTTGATGGTAAATGATCAGTGTGGTTAAGTTTCAAGACTGAAAAATCTTGCTATTAATTTAAATAAGGCATTGAATTAATTTAGGGTACTCAAGCATATAGCCTAGTAACATGATTAAATAAACCAGGTGGCCTTGAATTCTGCCTTGGTAGCTTTTGCTAGTATAATCTATTACAAAATATTACTACATTGTACAAAAGGATTCATTACTTCTTTCATCTCTCAAGGAAAGAGAAGTGGCTGCTTTTTAGGGAGAGCAGAAATCAAATTAAAAGTGTCTGACCTGATTTCATTAACAAAATTCTACATCATTCTACAAGATTAAGTCAAATTGTACATGATTTTTCCAGACATCTTTCATATTTATTTTACTATTAAGAAGAAAACATTACCTTAACCAGGCTACAAATCTCTTCATTTCTTTTGTTTTTCCTTCCAACATTGTTTACTCTCAAACAGTGGGAATATGATGATGCTACTGAACATGTGAGTAGTTTTTAACTGGCCAGGAAAGCAGTGTGTGTTGGGTTTGCGATTTATTTTTTTTTTAACTTGTTTGCTTGTAGACACCTTTTATTTTTTTCTTGAGTTTTCTTTGGGTTTTGGGGGGTTTTTTTGGTGGTTTTTTTTTTTGGTCACTTCCACAAACGCATGCTCCTAACATCAAGGTTTTTCCCTTATGACACTTTTTTATTGCTTTCTTTTCCCAGGGAGAATGGGGGTTACTGTTGCTTGCTTGTTCTGGGGTTTAGCATGATGCCAAAATGTACAGAACTGGTTTGTGTTTTCTTCTTTTTGATGGCTGTCACTAACTTTGCCTCACAATTTCCTTTTTACAAGAAGGTGTTAGAAAAATAAAACAAAAGTGGTTCAGCGTTGCTTAGCAATAGTCAGTTTTTTCTGTATTCATTTTAGGGTTAAAGTTTTTTGTGTAGATGAAGGTTGAAGTCAGCTGGGCTTTCTTTTTGGTGATTTGATAAATGTGTTTTGTATGCTATCAGTACAGTGTTTATGCCTAAGTAATAGTGTTTGCTGTATCCAAATCACATTTTTAAACAACAACACTACATGCAATCATATCTCTTGCACCATGAAGTAGTTTGTTTTAGATGAGGCTAATATCATCACTGTTTAAAAGCATGGCAATTATTTTATTTTTTTTCTTTTACAAATCTTTTTTATTAATATCAGGTGCAGTTTCCTTATGAAGATGAGTCGTCTATCTCACTGATTTTGTCATTTAGGGTCAATTGAATTCTGAGCTAGAGTTTAAGGAGGGCTGGGTTTTGTAGCTTTTTTTAATGTGTTTTTATTTTATTTGAACTATTTTGCCCAGTCATTCTGATCATTACCTTGTTATTTCTGGATTGCTAATAACTGACTGTAAATACAGTGCTGAATTCTAATCACATCTGTACTGAGCTCATACCCACTATCTTCAAAAATCCATTTGCTGTGGATAGTCTGACCCATAATTTTTATATTAACTTTTATGGTTGTTGCATCTGAGGGGTGTGTGATTGCACATTTGCTATTTATTCTAGATGCATAAATATACCATCTTTCGGGCAGCAGTGACTTTTAGTGCAAATCCATTCAGGCATGCGAAAATGCAAACTAGTAGTCCAGTGGTTACAGACTGGAAGCTGATGAGTTGGGAACTTTGGGCCAGTCAGTTGCCTCCAAATACTGTCCTTTTATATTTGCATATAAAATTTATTTATATCATGAGTGTCAAGGCTTAAATTCCTCTGGCTGCCCTTATAGCATGATGTAAGTTTAGTTCAATTCAGGTGAGTGGCCCTTCATCATCCTATGTGTATATACACAGAGGATGATGTGCACACATATGTATGTGCAGAGGATATGAATATCCGCATATGTATGTACACAGAGGATGATGTGCACGCATATGTAAAAAGATTCCCCTAGCTTCCACACTTAATTTGATCTTGCTCCCATTCACTTGTACTAGCTGAAAAACTACTTGTTTTGTAGTTGCTGTCGTTTATTCGAGGGCTTTAAGATTTAATCACTGACAAGATTTTTAACGGTGTTTTAGGTAGTTCTTTTACACCGGAAGAGTGAGTTGTTTCTGAAGTATTTTGAGATACTTAGATGCACAATCTAACCAGCAACACAGGTTGCAATGAAAGTCTTATGAAAGTAACAAGGCTTTCTTGTTCAGCTAAACCATCATTTCTTACAAAATGTGGATACAAATGCAACACTCTTCTTACTAGGCATTTTGTAACTATATCAGTGATGTCCTATAAATGATTTAAGTTAAACAGAGTTTCTCATGTCTACATATGCATGCATTTCACAATATGAGTAGTATTCCTCAGGCAAGGTATTTCAGAAGGCTTTATTCACTGTATTTCACTTTATTCACCATGGAGCCTTTGGCCTTGTGCCTTAAACTGCCTGAGGCATGCTATTTAGAAGTGTGCTGTCTTTTATTGCTCAAGTGAGTGAAACATCTTGCATTGTGAAGTTTTTTTACACAGAACAGTCTGTTGGTGCTCACAAAATGCTTGCTGTCACTGCCAGTAGCACAAAAGTGGGCACACTTTATGTAATATACAGGGTTTGTCTGATGGATTCCTTGCTCTCCTGGGAAAAAAGATCTATCTTTAATAAATTGTTCTTGTTTTATTTCATCTTAGGAAATGATAATTTCTGGGCTTCAGCCTGAAACTACATACTCCTTCACTGTGACAGCCTATACAACGAAAGGTGATGGAGCACGCAGCAAGCCTAAACTTGTATCTACTACTGGTGCAGGTAATACTCACATACCCATTAATCTCTGAATAAATCCTTTGACTTTTTCTGCCAGTGTGTTGCTCCTACTATTTGGAAATCTCTTGTTGTGTAAAAAGTGTTTATAGGACATAAGTTTTTCTGCGTCAGTATTTGGCCCTTCTTTTATTTAGATGAAAACAGAACCAGTGTCCCTCTTCGTCCCTTTCTCAGTTCAAGGTATGGCCAAAATGCAATACTTGACTTTATACTCTCTAGTAGCAGTTCCATTCTGAAAGATGTCTTCTTGGAGAGGAAAAAAACCCAGAAATTCAGAGCTGAGAAGAATATTTGAAAAACTTGTGAAGGGCTTTCCTGATCTTTATGAGTGGCAATTCTTCTGCATGTCAGTAGGATCATTGAAAGAACCTATCTGTATGACAGTCACAGCTTACCTCAGAAGAAAGTGATTATTAAAGCAGAGAACTAGGAAACAAAATGAAAGTCCAGCCTGTGAAACCCTGAAACCCATATTGCTTCAGTGGTGATTTGAAGCATAAACGGGGGCAAAATACACCATGCCACTGTGTTGAGTCTGCATTTGATCACAGGTGGTAGTAGATGGAGGGTATCTGACTGCATGACTAATTCAGCTGATTCAGTTAACACTGATGGGCGTGAACTGAATTGCTTTTAGATGAGGAACAAGTTTTTAAAATTTAAATGGTTCCCTGTGGCACAGCTTAACCAAATGATACCACCACAGCCTTAGTTCGTGTGGTGTTCACCTACAGGTGTTCACAGCCTGTAGATGTTAATTTTCTGAGTTTTGTAGTGTAACTGTTAAGGATATTCCATTACAATCACATGGAAACCTTGGCAGCACTGTTACAAGCTCTCTTAATAGCAATGTATTGTTTATGCTAATATATAAAGTCCAAAAGGCTTATGTATTTGTATTTATACTGATTGAGTCAGTTTTTAAAACAATCACTGAATGTAAAGCACATCTTCTACTAATATCAGAAACTTGTCTCATCAGCTTCTTTGGAAAAATCTCAGTCTTGATGGCTATATGTATGCTATAGCTTCATTTCAGATTTTAGAGTACCTTCTAGTCATTAGTCTTGACTGATGCTGAAGCTTACCCTCCAACTTCTTATCTTTTCTGAATTCTCATGCTCTGGGAAAAAAAGGGGTATATACTTCTCACTTGTATTTGAACTTGATTTAAGAAAAAAGACACTCAATCCATTATTATTTTTAAAGTTCAGTTCTCAATGTAAATAAACACAATTATATAGATTATGATTTGGTTAGTTTCTAGACATAAACATAAGCTATGCTTGCAAAACTTAAACCTTCAGCACTTTAAGATGAGGAAATCCCATGTCCCATAAAACCCTGAGTGACTGAAGAGAATTGAGAATCAATTGAGAATCAGAGGCATGCCTGTAAATGTAATATGTATTATACTGTTCTTGATGTTTGCTTCACCCTGTGGACAAGTAATGTTTGTTCCTGTTCTCTAGGATAACAGCTAGTTACCATCTTGCTTCTTCATACATTCCAGGTTGTATGAACAACTCTGCACTTGCTGTTACAGCTTGCTGTGGTTGAACTTTTTTAGTAAGGAAAATTCATACGCAGGTTTTTGAAAAAGGAGACAAATATAGTCAGTACCAGGCATTTCCGGCTCACCATCTTTCTATGAGAATACATCAGGCAGGTGAATGATGCATTAATAGCAGAAGCTTGTAGGTGTGAAATACACCCTCCTGTTCTCTGAGAGTTTCCATTTGATTAGTATTTTTTTTCCTAAAAAGGTTGTATTCAAATACTACAGTAAAGTAAAGAAAGGTCTGACTTTCTAGTCTAATTTCTAAAGGTTTAAGTCAGGTGCAGCTGTATTGGAATGAGCGAGTTCATATCCATCAGAGATATGAAAGGAGAATAAAGATCTAAATGTTTTCTGGAGAAGCTTACTATTCATAAGGTATTTAGATGATAGGTAACTAGTTGACTGTGTCCAGTTTGTGATATAAAGGCATCATATACATTTTTAGATGGGAAAGATTCACCAAATATAAGTAAGTTTACAGGACAGTAACTGCAGTTATTAGTGAAGTCACTCAATGAAATTAATATTTTCACTCCAGAGTGTGTTTTTGTCTTATATTCAGTTTCCTTTCCTAGTTTTCGAAATCAGATGGAAGAAAAAAATGTTACTGAACATTTCAAAGTTGAAGTATTTGAAAATTCTAAATTAGTTGGGGCAGAAGTTACAAAATATGTGATTGATTAACAAGACCTTGATAAAAATTAAGACATACTAGTCAGTGATATAATACAATTTTTATGGAAAATTTAATCAGACCTTTAATTTCTGGGTAATAGTAGTTGAAGAATCTCATAGCACAATAGCTTGTCCATTGTTTGGCATTTACACTCTGTTCTGGACAGCACTCTTGAAATACAGATTTCAGCTAAGAGGAGAAAATTTACATTAAGACAGTGTACTGTATAGAAGCTAACAGAAACAAATAAGTATACTGCAGGTAATTTGGCAAAGGCAGTTTGCACGATCTTCTACTAGCTATGGCATACCATTACAACTGTTTGGTGTAATGACTGTTGCAAATGGGTGTGTGAGGAACATCTTGCTGTGTAGTGACGGAGGTAGACTTCACTAGATCAGAGAATATGTTTTTTCATGAAGAATTTCACTTCATTCAGGCTCATGGAAAATTCAGGTATTATTATCAGAAGTTTCTAGATAAAGCTATTCCATGACACTACCGTACATTGGACTGCACAAAATCCTGCCTTTTGTCCCACAAGATTAATTTTCACAAGTGATCACACTAAAAGAAAATGTTAACTGAAAGCTATCTGGAGATAAAGAGAGAGAGAGTAAAACATATTCTTTCTCTATCAATAGTTGCAAGTTAACAAAAAGGAAGTTCAAACACTTAGCAAAATCAGGCTCCATATTAAAAATAAAAGAGTGACTGTTGTTGTTTACCATTTTAATCATAATTAAGCTTAATTAGTTCCCGTGTTCCAATCAAGAACAAGTGGTAATTTCTGTCTTTCTTTCTCTGTAGTTACCACAAAGGTTAAAAAATACTTCTAACTGTGAGGTCTGCCACAAGAAAAGAAAAGCAATTTATCACAAAAATAATTTAGTGACATCTTCCAGCAGTCTCTCCTCTAGAAAGGTGAAGGAGGTATTATTCTATTTCTGTGGACTCTTCTCTTTCATATGCTCCATTGGTTTCAGTAATAGTTATAATGTAGAGAAAAATATGGCCTGCAAAAGGCCTTCACAGCCTTTTCTTTGTTCCATAAAGGCTCGTAATAATCAATGAGGAAAAGTCAGAACTAGTCAGAGAGATATTCTTTATGCAACAGAAAGCATGGGAAAAAACTTACATGATTCCTGGGAATAATACTTGCAGGTGAACTAGACATTTAAAAGGAAGGATATTTGGAAAAATTATGTAAAAACTGGCTATAATTCTTAGGCAATTAGAAGCAATGTCACAACTTACGACAGATATAATGAGAAAAGAGCTTATTAAATGCAGAATTTTCTTCAAGCCATACCATTTCTCCCTCCTTATTCCTAATTCATTATGGAATGGTAGTTGGAATTTCTGACAATAAGAATCTGATTTGCTGGGTGCCTGAGAACTGAAGATAAGTAATAAAATCCATTGAAGTGTTTAAATACAGTAACCAGAGCTCACAGTGCAGCAGTTACATTCACATGGGAAGGCTTTGAATGCTGATGGAACTAATTAGTCTTCATGGAAGACTATGTTATCTTGGCACTATTACTCCCAAGGCTATTCTAGTCTCTTGACCTGTCAGGCATTAATACACAATGAACTCCAAATTTCTAAATAGTTATGGATAAGCTTCATTATCAAATAAGTCATTGTAATAGACTATTTTGAAATGGAAATATTAATGAAAATATAAATGAAATATATATATAGACAAATATGAATTAATAAATAAAAATATATAAAGAAAATAGACAGTAAATGAGAGCAATTGATATTGGGACTTCAAAAATTTACACCATATAAGCCCTCAATTTGGGCTAATTCAAGCCTCTAGACTGAATATTCTCACCACACTTACAGTCTAAACTTCTGTGAAAGACAAATCATCAATTTGGACCAATAGATCCCAATTAAGGATTTAGTGTATCCGGTATGCAGGTTAAGAGGAGCTTCTAATTTAGTCTTCCTCAAAAGAAATCCAGTTCAAGCGCAGCAAGACCATGCTGGAAAGTAAATCGTATGCAGTAATACAGGACAATCAAGAAATTCAGTTCCAAACTGTGCAACCACTACAAGCTGAAACAGCCCATGCTTGAGGTGATTTGTGTATGGAAAGTCGAATGATAGGGTTCTATCATATGTACTAACGATAGTTGATGACAGGGTTGATCTAACTCCCCTTCTACCACATTTTAACTATTAATGGCGAAAGTTACGTTAGGGACATCTAGAAATTTGTAATTTTTCCATTATTATTATTACTACTATTATTATTAATTATTTTTCCATTTACAGGAATGACAGAAATGTGCTTTGGATTAAATCAATGAATGCTTATGACAATACTCTTTTTTTTACAAGCAAGGATTTGTAAGGGAGACAGAACCATTCATGAGATGTATGTTTGAAGTTTTACTTCCTGAGTTGTGTTCCTAAGTCCTATACCTCTGAATGTTCTCTGTATTTAGAAATAAGGGAAGAGGACAACAAACAGTAAATGGCTTTACTATCGTAGTTCATTATACTGTATGACTATAGTGCAGACATTATTTCTTTCATAAGACGGTAATATGTGGAACTAAGAGTGAGGGAAGAGAAAATTTATCCCTATTCCTGCTAAAACTAGCCTCAAGAATTGTACATGCAATTCTGTTTGTATTTATCATCTTTAAATAACATTGTGCTACAGTTCCAGGCAAACCTCGACTTGTGATTAGCCACACACAGATGAACACGGCTCTAATTCAGTGGCACCCTCCTGTGGACACTTTTGGCCCGCTGCAGGGTTATCGGCTGAAGTTTGGTCGCAAAGACATGGATACATTTACGACCATGGAATTCTCAGAGAAGGAAGATCACTTCACAGCCACAGATATTCACAAAGGAGCTTCTTACGTCTTCAGGCTCTCAGCTAGAAATAAAGTGGGCTTTGGGGAGGAGATGGTTAAAGAGATTTCTGTTCCTGAAGAGGTACCCAGTGGATTTCCCCAAAATCTCCACTCGGAAAGCTCTACTTCTACATCAGTTCAATTAACTTGGCAGATGCCACTCTTGGCAGAGAGAAATGGCATTATCACCAAATATACCATCTTGTATAGAGATATCAATGTTGCTTACCAGCCAGTTGAACTCCCAGTTGTTCCTGCTGATACCACTATGACACTTTCTGGCTTAAAACCAGATACCACGTATGATGTAAAAGTACGTGCCCACACAAGCAAAGGGCCTGGTCCATATAGTCCAAGTGTCCAGTTCAGGACACTACCCGTGGATCAAGGTAGGATTTGTCTGCTTATGGCGTTGACCTTTAAAGGAGTATCGGTCTTTGGATATCAGTGTTATTGAAGCTGTAAATAAAACTGACTGGCCAATTCATAAAAATAGGTTCATCAAACACAAAAGGTAAAGTATGTAAATCTTAATATGTTTTGGATGCCTTAGAATTCAGTTGTC
This sequence comes from Numenius arquata, assembly GCF_964106895.1. Lineage (NCBI taxonomy): Eukaryota > Metazoa > Chordata > Aves > Charadriiformes > Scolopacidae > Numenius > Numenius arquata. Next base: position 32,415,360 of record NC_133616.1, on the reverse strand, counting down.
CCTTGCCAAGCAAGTTCTGGCTAACATCTTCACAATTCTTTCAGGTAAGGAAAATGTACGTGTTGGGTTGTCACTAGATAAGAGTGAGAATGATTAAAATGTGATATTTGAATATGAGCAAACAGGTAGGAGAAGTGAATCCTTGTTGGTTTTGACCTAAATGGAAAGCTAATACTCCTGGGTAGCAGTAGAAATATGATGAGATCTAAGTTCCAAGATGTTGTTTATATACATTGTTGGTTTTTTTTCCAGCAGTGTTTGCAAAAAATTTTCATGTTAAAGCAGTAATGAAGACTTCTGTTTTGCTGTCCTGGGAAATTCCAGAAAATTACAATTCAGCCTTGCCTTTCAAAGTAAGTCACTTTCCATTTGTATGAGAGAAAACACATAAACTAGAGGATATCATTCACCTGGTTAAGTGGCTTATTGAACATGTGGGTTTTTCTGGTATTTCTGTATTTAAGAATGCAAACTAATCAGCAATATTGACCCAAGCTGTTAAATTCAGTCATTTTGCAAGATGAGCTTTCCACTGTTGTGGCAGTGTTTCCAAGTCAGGCTAATACTGGTTATTATGCATGGTATGAACACCTTGCTAATTTACAGTTCATTGCTATTATATTTTAGAGAAAACAGTGAAAGAAAAGAGTAATTTTCTTCTTTTTCTTCGTTTCTGTAGTGACTGTAACTGAGTACCATTTTGGTTTTTGTCTCCTCACATTAACAACAACACATTTTTGCATAACAACTCTTTTATTCCACATTAGCCGGACAAAGAGACTCAGTGTAACCTGAAGTCTGGCTGGCATTTCTTCTGCATCATTCTTCATCACTTGTGTCACCTCAGGCAGTGGCGAGTGAAGAGCAGTATTTTATGAACTAAATGTGGCAAAAACCTTTTTGCATAAGAGGTGTGAATGAAAAAGTCAAGGTACCTTTAACAACAAGTATGTTTTGATATAAATGCTCTGTTCAAGCAAAACTACTAAATTTGAATAAGTGAAATTGGTTTTAGGAGGTCTTACACTGTTCTAAATTAATATAGTTCTTTTTTATCCCTGAAAGCGAGAAGTTTAATTGTAGTAGTGAATTTCAGTACTATCTTACAGCCTAAAATCCCAGCAACTTTCATTTTGAATTTATAGCTAAGGTTCATTCCTGAATTCAGTGTGACAGTGTCGGTTGCCTTCTCTTCCTAACCAAAACCACCTTCAATTTATATATTAACTTAGATCCTTTATGATGATGGGAAAATGGTAGTGGAGGTTGATGGACGTGCTACTCAAAAGCTGATCACTAACTTGAAGCCAGAGACATCATATTCATTTGTGCTGACGAACAGAGGGAATAGTGCTGGGGGTCTTCAGCACAGAGTGACAGCAAAGACGGCACCAGATGTGCTTCGCACCAAACCAGTCTTCATTGGAAAGACCAACTTAGATGGCATGATAACTGTGGAACTTCCAGAAGTACCTTCAAATGAGAATATAAAGTAAGTGAATGAATGACATATCATTATTTTTATCTCCAGAAAGGTGATTATTTTTACTCTTAATAAAAGCTAGAGCAGTAGTGGAATAAACAGGGATTTATTCTTGATAATGGTACAGAGAGTCGAGCACTCTGCAATAGTATTTGGACTAATATTGGACTGCTATTTAACAACACTAAATTGAGAGATGCTGTTGACTCTCGTGTGGGACAAGAGGCATTGCAGAGGGCTCTAGATTGGAGCACTGGACAATCATCACTGTCATGAAATTTAACAAGAACAAATGCCAGATTCTGTTGTTAAGGTATTTGAATGCATCCAGCAGAGACCAACAAAGCTGCTGAAAAGTCTGGAAAGCGTGTTCTTTGAGGAGCGGCTAAGGACTTTGGTTTTGTCTAATTTGGAGAAGAGGAGGCAGAGGGGTGACCTCATTGCTCTGTACAGCTTTCTGAGACGGGGAAGTGGAGAAGGAGATGCTGATCTCTTCTCGCCAGTATCCAGTGATAGGATATGTGGGGATGGTTCAGAGCTGCGCCAGAGGAGGTTTAGACTGGACAGTAGTTTTTTCTCAGAGTACTTTTGTGTTTCATCACTGATTTCAACTAGCAAAGAGGGATTAAGGAAGCCAGTTGTGTTTTGAACAGTGTATCCTCTCAAGAAGAGTGGATAGCTACCCATCAATGGGTAGCTGCCCTTCCACAACACCTTGAATTTCTCAGACTCAGTCATTCCAGAATTACATGGAATTTTAAACAATTGTTACTGCACTTATATTAATTTCAATGAATTAATTCTAAAGTTTTTTATTAAAAGAAAAATCTCAGGTTTTCTCCACTGGTCCCAGAAAGAAACCAGGAGATTTTGCTGAAAAATGTGGCAGATAATTTAATAGAGGTTACTTAAATTTTGGGGGAAAAGATGCGGTGGAGATTTAAACAACAGAAACAGGACTAAAGAGCTGACAGCACACAGTCAGCAGGGATTAGAAAGGTTAGACAATAAAGATTTGCCAAGAAAACATGAAGCATGTTACAATCAATAAGTGTTATTGCTCTGCTTATAGTGATTCTTGTTGGTCTATAAAGTTCCCATGTGTAATGTAAAGGAAATGGGGAGGAAAATGAGCAAGTCATTAAATATTGTTGTGGATCCAGCTTGTCCTCTTCCTAGTGAATTTTTACTGATGGCTTTGTAGAAAGCTGCTCCCCTTTTTCATTACTGACTGAAGATTTTGAGGCAGGTGAGGTCAAGAAGGAAATGACTTTGAGACATTAAAAGGATGAAAAACTGGAAAATGTAGCCATTATCATTAGATTGAGTAAGATGTGGTCAGTAACAAATTCAGCTAAGGAAGACTGAAGATGGAAAGAGTAAAAAAAAGATTTATGAGGCAGAACATTCATAGAGAGACAAAGGTGCAGGGTGGCTGGTCAAACAATAACAGAAGACGGCAGTGGAAAAAAAGAGCTGATGCCCTTCCTTTTATGTAGTGTAAAAATGTGAAAGAGGCTAAGTGGCGTCAGGACAGGTACGTTAAACCTATGGGGTCCAACTGCCAGTTTTGCAAATAATGCACTTCCTTCTTCTATATTTATTTCCTAAGAAGATGTGATCGGGCTTGAGATGGAAAAACAAAGCAACAAAAAAAAATAGATTGACTTGACCCTTGAAAGCAGGTGTAACAAAGCAACTAAGTACTGAACAGAAAAAGCTTACCTGATGCTTGCTAGTACAAGTAAGATTATTGCAGTTATAGTTTTTGTATGGGAAGAACAATTTTGTGTAGTAGTTATGTTGACATTTTTACAGTTGCTGTTCCTCTGTAGGTGCATTATATGCTCATGATTGTCTCTATCTTACTATGAGGAACTATACACTGAGAATCTTTCAATAATACTAATTACACAGAAGGTGAAACAGTTAATGGTTTGCTCTAATGAATTACAGGTAAATAGTAATGGGATTGAAGGTAATGTTATAAGAGCATTTGTAATTTATTAAACATGGTAGAAGTAGTTTTCGTTATTTCAATGCGTGATGGTGATACAGCATATGAATTGGAACAGACAGAGCTCACCTTATGCTAGGTAAAATGGATCTCATCTGCTGGAGTCATCGCAAGTGAGCAATTTCTTCATTTTCCTGTAGTATTTTGGGTGAATCTGAAGCAATGTTTATGTGTAAAGGACAGTTCGTGTTTTTCTGAATCTGTTCCATCTTTGCAAAGTCTTAGGTAAAAACAGAGTTTTATGGAAGACTTCGGTCTTTGTAATACTCGGTAGTTCAAGCAATATCCAAGCAAACCCCCCATTTCTAACCCTTCTCCCCCCAAAAAAGCTCCTCAAACCAAACAAGAAAATAATAAAGCAAATAATAAAAGATTTTTTTCAAGAGATGCTGCATTTTCTGGAGTTAGCTAGAAATAACAGAACTTTGTTGTCCTTTACAATTTGCAGCACTGTATATTTATGTGAATGGTTTCATTTTTCTGCTTGCTGTTGATGTATTTGTGCTTTCAGCTTTAAAATACTCTGTATGTGCTGAAAGTCTTAGTGGATGATCAAAGTTATGAGTGGGAGGCATGCAGGAAGAAAGTGTGAAAGTAACATTTGCATGCTGGATGTTCCTTGATTGAAAAAAGAAAAAAAAGTATGAACACTTTGTTAGCATAAAAAGAAAAAAAATTAAGCAGCAAAAAAAAAAGGATAAGTAAAAGAATGCTGTGCAGTTCATCCAGAATATGTATCTTCAATGTCTGAAAGACATATAGGGGCCAATTCTCAATTGTTTTTTTGTCTTTATTCTTAGGCATCTGTTAAAGAAAAGGTATGTAGGTTGTAGTTATTTTATACATGGATAAATCAGCGTTCACTAGGATTTGTTATGCATGTAACCAAAGAATTTTAAAAATACATACTTAGGTTTAAAATCTAGGTTCAACCAGCTTTACTAGTTTTGACTAAGAACATCAGTGTAAAAGGATATCATTTATCATATTGTTACTATAATAATGCATGCTGCAGATTTTTTTTTTAAATACTGGAGTAGAGCAAGTAAGCAGCAGTTAAAAATCTGTGGCCAACATTTCTTGTTTCCAGCACCTCCTGTTGGAGCTTAGGATTTCCACAGACAAATTTCTTAACACAAGAATGAATGAATATGCACATTTACTACTGTAGGTAAAAATCCAAAGTTTTGGTACTTTTCTTTTATGGGAAGGATCTTTAATTAAGAAGAGAAAATTAAAATAGATGAATGATGTTAACTGCTATGGAAGAAAGATAGTTTACAGAATCAGTTTAGACTGAGATAGTTTTGGATCAACTGTAAAGCAAGTCCTTTTCTGTAGACTCTTTTCATTAATTACTTTAGATTTTACAACTGCATTTTGTGAGTGAAATGAATAGTCAATGCTGCAGAAGGTTGAATAGGCTGTAAAAAATGGCAGACTGAAAGAGAAGATGGTCCATAAGACACTAAAATTATCTTCCATAATGGATAGCTGGAGACACCTTCATAATAAGCTCTGTTGTTTCTAGAAACAATGGAGAGCAGCTTCTTGCTCTCTCTTCTGAGATGGAGAGTGCTTGACTCTTTGACAAGTGTGTTTATCAAGAAGATGTATATTATACCATCCTAGATGTCCTGCTGTTGTGATTCTTCTGCTTTTTTCCTCACACTAATGTGAAATTATGGATCTGCCTGACATGTATCCAGGCTTTGTGAAGGAAACAAGGAAAGTGCCATATCTCTATTATACTAGAAAGTATAATTTACTAGTCTCCATGGGGGGTAGGAGGCAGATATTTTCAGGAAAATGTTTCTGAGGAAAACTGATATATGTAATTTGCAAATCCTAGCTGTAAAGAGAGCATACATCAAGCTCTCTTGTCTATGACTGTGAACAGAATACTTAAGTAGATAAAGCTGATGGTGATTGATACTCAAAAGTAAAGAGTGTGTGGGTGGAGTGTATGCTATGTCTTCTTTATTTTCTATGTATAGTAGTATTGGCATCAGCAAACACATTATGTTAGCCTACTATTCTGATTATACATGAAAATAGGGGAAGATGGGGTGATAATGGAGATTTAAATATATGGTAATACGTTTCAATTTAGAGGTTTGGGAATTTTTCCCAGTGTGATGGTGGCAAGTCACAAGTATCCCATGGCTCTTGTATTTCAACTGAAATAATAAACTGCAGTCAAATATGTAGGCATTTTTGAACATTATAATTAAAGTTTCTTATGCATATTTATATGTTTACATGAAAAGTGATCTGTGATTCTGTGAAAGGACAGGTAATTAGTGCCATTTGTTTGTCAAATGTTTTACACTGGATGTAGTTTCAAGAGTGTGAATCTTTACAACTATGTTGGGGAAGCTTCAGTAGCATAATAAAATGCAAAAGTTTGCTCTCAACATACTGCTGTTCTTTCAAGTTCCTCTGAACAGACACCTACTCCATCAATTTATCTAACCACTTTTCTCCAACTTCACTCTTGTCCAACTCTTTACTTTACAGAGGTTATTACATAGTTATTGTGCCTTTGAAGAGGTCTCGTGGAAAATTTATCAAACCATGGGAGAGTCCAGATGAAATGGAACTAGATGAGGTATTGTATGTTTTTGTTGTTGTCTTCTCCTTTGCTAAAGAAAAAAATCATATTAATGGTATGTGATTAACTTACTGGTTTTAGAAGCTTTGCTTGTCAGGTTATTTTATATTTGTATTTGAATTAGCCGGTGGGGACTGAAACAAAAGTTCAAATTACTTAAATTAGAAGACAATAAAGACATTAAGTTGCAATAAAGCACACAAAGTGTCTGATCTTTGTTGGCATTAATATTTTATTCTTTTCCGATAGTAAAGCATAATGCTGAAGTGCAGGAGGGGAAATGGGTTGTCAGCAAAAGCTTAATCACTAATGATATGAACTCTAATAAAGGTCTGGTTCATTAGTGGGGTATTTACCAAGCCTGTAACAAATGCTAAATGGCAATTTGCACTGCAGTTTAACATTTGACCTTCTTGTGGTGTTTTTACGTGGTTGTCACATACTGTAATGCTTCTGGTTAGAAAACTTTCACAGTAGTCTCTGTTCTTCTGTCAGTTTTTGCTCAGAAGTAAATGATTGAAATAGGAAAGAGCAACATTATGTCATCATTCAACACTATAAATGACATTCACCCAAAGAGTGGAAGTACTTTAATTTTAGGAATAAGACTAGTAATACTATAAATTAATTCATCTTGTTATTGATATAATTCCAGGAAGTATAGTGTCAGCACTCAGTCCTGTCTTCTGTTTTACTGAAGGGCAATGTAGCTCATGAGAATTTTTCTTTCTTCTTTCAATCTGTAAATTTGGAATAATACTAATATTTATCATTGTAAAGCTCTTTTGAGAACCCCATGTGAAAGCCCTGTACAAAGGAGAGGTGGTGGTGTTTTTATTGCTGTTCTTGTATCTGGCTGGGATTATAGATCTCATTCAGATGCTGTGGTAATTTGTACATGTAATATCCCTGCAATTCAAAGACCAGAGATCAAAGTCAGTTTCTTCATTCCTGATTTTATAAACTTTTGACTAGATTACGTATATTTTTTCATTTTCTTTTGGTGGATGCAAGAGGTTTATGTTACAGAGATGCCTCCACCATATGCTTCCCCATCATACGAACACTGGGAACTAATAATCATCTGCACGCAATGACAAGGCTGTTTTTCCCTCATTCCATTGACAAAATGGATATCAATTTTAATGATTGCACCAAAATTTAAGGAAAATTAAGATCTTCACCAAACTAACACTGCTGTAGAAAGCTTTCAGAATATAAACAGAGGTCTTTCAGTCTTTAGTATGTTTTCTGATCACAAAAGGCAATGAGGAATATATACAGCAACAGGAAAATCCTTAATCAGAAGGTTAAAAACAACTGTTCAAAAGAAGGCATGTTTTTCATTACTGCTGACTGACTGTTTGAAGCCTGTGTTTCCTCTTGACCAGTTTCATTTATGTGATCATCTCATTTGATTCAATTGCAACAATGACTTGCTATGATCTATTAACTTCTTCCCTTTAAAAGAACATGGATTGTAAATGCCTCACGATCATAGGCCTAGATGACAAAATATGGTTAAACTGTAAAACTCTGACAGCAAGATCCATACAGTAATGGAAACCTGATTTAATATTACCACCCACTTCTAACATACAAAGACTAGTCATATTCAGCAGCATTAACAGATTAAAGGATAGGTGCCAGATGACATTGAACTTTTTGGCAATTAAATTCTTCAGGTTCTGCTGATTCCCATAACAAAGGGTCATTTTAATCATCTTGCAAGTTGTGGTGCATTAATCTGTATAACAGATTGATAAAGAGCATTTATTAATTCAGAAATATTTGGGTCAGGATGGGTTGTTTCCCACTTCTACGGATATAATTGAGACCACATTGTAGAATTAATGGTGGAAGAAATAAGATATGCATTGACTGGAAAATGAAAATTATTTCTGATGAAGAACTAAAACCCTTGATATATCTTTTACAATTGCCACCAATACATATAGTAAGTACTGAGTAGGGAAAAAAAAAAATCAAAAGAGGCAACAACTGTATTTCATGCTAACTCATCCACTTTCTATTACTTAAAAGACTGTTTTACTTCCAGCTTTAGAAAAGGTATGCATGTTGTTATTATATGTACTATTCCTGACAAACATGTGAAAGCAGTGGCACAATAAATAAATGTGGAAAAGAGAGATTTTCCAAAGAAATATGTCCTGACTACTTTGCTTAGATTGTCAGAAGAAGAGTATTTGCTGAAAACACTACTCTGGAGTGGTAACTCCAGTACATAACTGACCACTCAAAAAAACTCTCCAGCCCTATTGTATTTACCTATTCTTCCCAGTTCCTTGCATCTCAATTCTGAAAGAAACAAAGAGAGATGCAGCATCTTAAAAGAGCAGACAATGGACTAGATATTATGTATCTGAAAGTAATAGTTATTAGAGATACAGTCTTTTTTTTAACTCAGAATTTCATTTTATTTTGAATGTCATGAGATCTAGTGACTTTAAATAGATATTTTATGCAAATAAATGAAATATAGACGAACTATTATGATTTGCAGTAAATGTCACCTAATAGAATTACTTTACTATAGATTTGTAAGCAATAAAACCTAAATAAAAGCTGCTATGTTAAGTCTTAAATCAATTCAGCACTTTTATTGCAATCCTCGTATGAAGTACAACGGGAGATATATGAGCAAGTAATGATATTTGGCAACAACCCCATTTATATATGAAACATGAATGAGGCCAGAGGTTCACCTGAGGTCTACTCAGTCATGTGTAATCAATGTCACAGACAAAATTTTTATCTACACACAAACCCACCTAAATTTTGCTAGCATTAGCTGATAAATAACCACCTTTGAAAAAGCTGAACACATTTGGTCAGGCTAGTTAACTTTTAGCATTCATAGCCAAAACTCATTTTCTAATCACTTAACGCAATGTAACGTAGTACTTTAGCATTCCTGCCTGTTAAATATATGCATTTTATGTTACTAATTTAAACACAAGAAATAATTCAAATCAAATATTTTTTTCCCCCTTTCAATCTCAGTCTAATTTTGATCGCAGTACTCTTGCAGTAACTTGACATTTTATTATGAGTTATTTAAAATCTAAATTGTAAATATGGAGTGATCTGGAAACGTACAATAAAGAATTCATTTGAGGTAGCCACACAAATAAGTTTTAATTCCAACGGAAACTGTATCCATAAATGAAAATACCAGTTATCTTCAGGGATGGCTCAAGCCATGTACCTTTCCTTGTACTGCAATACCGGACTATCTACCTTTGTGTTTCAGCAGACTTCAGGAGAGTCAGTGCTCAGCCCTCTGCATAGCTGTTCTTATTTTTACAAAAGATGGCTTCATATAGATACAAACTTTTCACAGAGTGCTTTCCTCAGCAGATCTTTTAAGGGATGATGCAACCTGGAACAATCTTTGATTAGTCTCTGCCTCATGTTCTGCCCTCAATAACTCTACCCGGGGCAGAGGAAGCTACCAACAGATGTGAGAGTCACCTTCAATAAAGGAACTAAATGGAAATCATCTTAATATTACAGTCCTCTACTGCCCTCATTTTTGTACCATTCAAATTTACTCTAGCTGCTCATTAACCTGTTTAGAAAGAATAAAAGACAAATATGGACTGCTGATTGTAGTAAAGTCCTTGAGTAATGAGTAATGATTTCTAGTCTCAAATTGTGGCCAACTCTTTTTTGCTTAGAGCATCCATTGCAGTGTAACAGTGTTGGAGCAAGGAAATTTATAGAGTTAAATTAATGTAAAGTCTCTGCAACAGAGAACAGACTGAGCCTTAGAGCTGGAAAGCAGTTGACTGTGTAGATCTTCGAAGGGGTAACATCCAAATGCCCTCAAGTTTGGATCCAAGCAGTACAGGTTGCTTCCATGTCTATCTATAGCCTGTGTTTGAAATATGCACTTCAATGAGAAGGGATGTTAAAGTAATCAGTATTAAAACCTTCTGTCTCAGTAGCAGAGTGAACAGCAGATTGTTTTACATGCATAGAGATCATTAATTGTGTAATTACAAAATACAAGATCTCGTGTGAGGAAGGCAAGAAGATGTGATAGCTAAGATGAGGCCTAACACTGAAGAAGAGGCTGAAGCAAGAGTGAGTTTCCCTGACTAAACATGTTCTTTAAAATGAAAATATATAGTGAATATTAGATTTTAATCTCTTTTTTTATTGATTTCTATCTAGCTCTGGAGATTTCTTTTCTCCTCCTAACCAAGAAGTTTGTGCTAATCTGTTGTCTTAGCACTGTTTGTGTGCTGAAAAGCCTAAAACAACTGTGTGACCTTGGAAAAACTTCTGATTGCAGTCAGAGACATTGAATAAGTTTCATAAGTGAAAAACAAAGGGAACCGTAAAGAAGCCTTAGAAGTCATCATTTACCCAAGAAAAGTTCAGGCTCCTTGTAATCAAATCAGATTACTATTTGTTGAATGCCAGTATATATAAAGTGATAAAAATATTGATAAGCATTTGTCTGATTTAATAAGTTATTCATCAGTGGATTATACTAGCAGGGCTTAAGCTCCTTTAATAGTTATATGTTTTACAAGTTTGAGCCTAGCATCTGATCCTGTTGTAAAGGTGCTGATATAAATTTTAGCTTTGTTCTTCAGAAGAAGTATATTATGAAACAAGGAAAAGTGACATTTTGAAAGTCATATTGGGCAGTTAAGATTTGAAGTGTGGGTTGTGTATGATAGGGCGGTAGATAGTATTTTGTAGTCTAGCAGCAGAAAAATTGTCTTAGGATTCATAGTTCTGTTATTAATCCCTATCACCAGTCTATTATGTAGTGTTGTACAAACCATGAAGAACATAACTCTTGGTGCTTTTGAACAAATGAAATGGCAGCCAATTTCTGGGTTGAGATGAAAGATATGGTTACAAATCAGTCCTATAAACTCTTCTGCACTTCATTTATTGTTTGTGAAGTACATTGGAAGGCACTCTTTTACCTGAGATGTTCAGGACTTTAATACGGCCAGAGTACTTGGTAGTCCTCATGTTAGAGAGAAGGAAAAAAAAAAAAAATCTATAAATAGCCACTTAGTATTGAGTCGTTTGTATTCCAGAGTTACCATAAAAAAAAAGAAAAAAAAGTTAAAAATAGTTCATATAAATTCATTTTCAAAAATTGGGATTTTTTTTTCAGTTTTGTATTTTTTTATTCCTGTTTTTAAATAATTACATCATATGACTTACAAATTTGTGTTGTATCAAACAGGAGATAAGAAAGTACCTTTAATATTCATGGGGAGGGAGAAGATACTATTATGCATTAGGGGAGTGATTGTCCTTTTGAACTCAGCACTTGTGAGGCTGCATCTCAAATACTGTGTTCAGTTTTGGGCCACCCACTTACAAGAAAGGCATTAAGGTGTTGGAGCAGGTCCAAAGAACGGCAATGAAACTGGTGAGAGGTCTAGAAAATAAGTCTTCTGAGGAGCAGCTGAGGGAACTGGAGTTGTTTAGCCTGGATAAAAGGAGGCTGAGGGGAAACCTTATAGCTCTCTACAACTACCTGAAAGGAGGTTGTAGTGACGTGGGGGTCTGTCTCTTCTCCCAAGTAACAAACAATAGGACAAAAGGAAGGACCCTCAAGTTGTGCCAGTGGAGGTTCAGATTGGATTTTAGGAAAAATTTTTACACTGAAAGGGTTGTGAAACGTTGGAACAGGCTGCCCAGGGAAGTGGTGGAGACACCATCCATGGAGGTATTTAAAATATGTGTAGACATGGTACTTAGGGACATGGTTTAGTGATGGACTTGGCAGTATTAGGTTAAAGGTTAGACTTCATGTTCTTAAGGGTCTTTTCCAACATAATTAATCCTATTCTATAACTGACGTCATATATATATACACATATATGTATGATTTGTAATATGATGGGTGTGTATATATGTCCTCAGAGAAGTTATATTGCTTTATTAGCTTCCCTCCCCTTCACCCCCTCTCCAAGAGACAGCAATATCAGACAACTGAAAGCTGATCTAATTGTTTTATGTTTGCAGTCTGGGCAGTGCAATTTCTACATAGTATCTTAACAAAGATGACAATAAATTGGAAGATTTTGGAAGAACTGATTTAGTGATGCTGATAGGCCCTATGAAATGGGGATAAATTGTATTTTTGTAGTTCCTGGTCATGCATTAAATTTTCTCATTACATTGTCAAAGTTACATTAAAATTGTTTACAGTTATCTTTCTGTTCTTGTTTTCTCTGTCTCCCTCTCTCTCTTTTTCCCGTTCCTTCATTGTAAAGCTGCTTAAGGAGATAGCTAGGAAACGCAGAAGCATTCGTCTTGGGAGGGAAGTTGAATTAAAGCCATATATTGCAGCTCACTTCGAAGTTCTTCCGACAGAGTTCACGTTGGGGGATAAGAAGCATTATGGTGGCTTTGAGAACAAGCAACTGCAGAGTGGTCAAGAATATGTCTTCTTTGTGTTGGCTGTAATGGAGCACTCAGAATCTGTAAGTTAGTTATATTTTTCAATCCCAACATTACCTTTCCACAGTCATGAAAACGTTATTTCAATGCTTATTCCACTTCTTAAAAGCTATATTTTTACAATATATGTCAGAACATCTCTAAAGTGAGTGTTGCATTGCTTAGTTCCAATTAATTCCTTGAACTTTTCTATTTTGCATGTATTATTATGTGTTACTTTTTTGTGTAACTGAAACTTAAGGATCACCTTTCATTAGTGTGTTGTGATTCTTTGCAAATTACGTGCTCTGCTATTTGAGATCATTGACACAGGTTCTGAGGCATGAACTTCACAGCAACATCTTTCTCAATGTATTTGAAAAAGAGTTCCTCTCTTGCCTTAATACTACCATTGAATAGTGGCGTTGGATTCTCAGGATTCTTGGAAAGATTCATTGCATCAGAGAGATGCACAGCTAGCCTCTAGTTACAGTCATTCCGTAACAACTTTATCAGTGAATTGTTAGAAAGTTAGAAAATAATTCAGTAATACAGAAAATTCCTAACATAAGCTAAATAATGAGCTGTCATTCCTCCTTATGTAATTCATCTTCTAGTTATGTACCTTTATGTTTAAGTTAATCCACTGCATGTACTATAGTAAAAAAAAAAAAAAAAAGAAAAAGACAGAAATAGGACTGGTGAAAGTTGTAACACACGTTAACATTTTAACATACAGTGTGCAATGTATCTTTCTAATTGGTACCTAGACCTGACAGGTACATTTGCCGGCTCAGCCACTTGAAACTACTACACCAATAATCTAAATTCTAGTCAAATGCTTCCAGTGTGTAACCTTACATTTGCTTTCTTGATGTGAACAGAATTAGCCTACTTGAACACAATGAGGAAGTAGTTCCAATTTGAATACTTTTGGATGTATAACTTCATTTGAAAATAATTTAAGTGCCTCATGGAAGCTCTAACACAGATCAAAATTTCCGCTTTCACTTTTTGACAGGGGCTGTGCAGACAGAGAATTCTGAAGGTGCTGCATCAGAAAGCTTCAAACTGGAGAAAGTTCAGAGCTTTTGGCTATAAGATTAGATGGCCAAAAATCTGTGTGTCAGAAACTACCTGTACTAAAGTTGATCTTTTCAATATGAAGTACCATTTGCTATTTATTTTTCTACATTAATTAAATCATTGGTCATTTTATAAAACCCTCAGGTTGTTACTTTGTTAGAGAGAATTTAGGATGAAAAAGCAGGAATAAATAGGGTTGTAAATTTACAGCTGAAAAGGCTGGTATGGCAAAATATGTCCAGGGGCCTACTGTTGAAGATTTCAAAAGGCATTACTAAACTTACAGTATGGACAACGTCTGGTTTAGCATGCCACCTGAAACATCTGCATGACTAGGTAGCATGAGAGGGAAGAGTGTGTAAGGGTGAGTGAGCTTCAAGTCCCAGTGCTCCAGTGTATCTGCTCTCAATATAGCTGGTTTTCTTCTAGGACTATAGATCCTACTGGTGTATGAGTTCTAACTTGCAAGGGATCTTTTTCCCAATATTCAAAATACTTTTTACATAAGGTTTCTCCTTTAGAGAACGCAACATTTCTCTGTTGACTGGGAGAATAGACAACTTGCTTTACAAGAGGGCATGGGCAGATCTGAATTTGTAAAATGAAAACTGAAAGAGCTTGTGATTACAGTTTATATATATGATAAACATCAAGAGAAAGAACGAAAACAATAGATAATTTTGGCAAAATAATAGAGTATAAATCAGTCATTAATACAGGTAGGTTCAAAATTAAAAGCAAAACCCTGTTTATTGGAGAACTGGTAGTAAGTACTCATAATGTTATCCCTCTGTATCTCTTTCCAGGCATTTTTTTCCTGCCTGCTCTAAAGGAAGAGGCTAAATACAAAGATTTTTTTTACTGTAGCAATGGACTTTTTTCAATCTTTTGAGAATGCTGAAGATGGAAAAAAACCCAGTCTGCTCAGTATTTCAAGAATGGAACAAGGAGACTCCTCAGTTTCTAAGCAGCAATCACAGACATTTTAAAATGTTTGGTGCCAGGTTTAGTAAAAGAACATAACATAACTGAACATTGTTGGCATGGGTACTAGCTCAGTAGCAGCTAGTTTAAGTGCCTCAGCTTTGCCTGTCCTCATCCTTTCTCTAGCCTTAAGCTTAGAAACTGTCATAGCCCAGAGCCCAAAACAAGACCAAATGAAGGGTAAAAAAAACATGTCTCCTTTGATAACACTTTTCCTGGCTTCAGGAATCTTTCAGAACATAGTAGAACATGGTAGAAGACCATGGTAGAAGAAAACTAATCTGTTCTCCTTGTTATCTTATTATATCTTAGCTGGCATTCCTGACCTACTGCTGAATCAAGTTTTTAAGTCCTTTGCAAGAGCTGTAGTTCAAATCCTAGTTTAGTGCTGGTGGAGACACTCCAGCAAGGACAAGAAATAAGTGAAAACCATTCTTCATTTCTGACTTTACTGTAACTAAGAGTTCTTTACATGATCCAATTTCAGCAGGCTGGCTCCTCAGACTCTCCTGTCTGTAATTTTAACTTTGCACTCAGCCATAGATCAGACATCTCAGGTCAGACCAGAATGAAAAAGGAAGTTACTATTTTCTAATCACAGGTGTTAACCCTAGGCCAGCTGGCTTTACACCATCTAGTAAGGCAAAGATTTTCAATGGCCTCTGCTGGCTCATAATTCTAGTTCCATCTCTCAGAAAAACTTTGAGTATTTAGCTGCCCTTCATATTCTACAGCGGTTTCCCCTGTTTTTCAGACTTAAATTCAGGTTATCTCCATATTCTGTAAGAACACTCGTGACAGATTTTGACTGATCAAAATGCACCCTATTATTTCCATAGGGCCCTTTTCTAGGAACCTCTTACATTCAGTCCTCTTTATCTTTACCTATAGTACTCTCATTTTTTCAGAACTATCCTTTCATATCTTGCAGGAAGAAATAGCGTTAAGCCAATATGAAACTAAAACAAACCCAAAAATGAGTAACTGATGGGTTTTTTTCCTCAGTTCCCTATTATTACATCTTCTCATTCTCTGCGTAAATTGCAAAATGTTCTGTGAAGGATTGTGTTACCTTATTTGACTGCAGATCACTGCTAATATGTGGAGCACAAAATAAAGATAGTAACAACAACATACTTTTCAGGTTGCAAGTTTATATACTGACTGACTTGAAGAAAAATATCGTTTTTACATTGCTATGTTCATTGCTTTATTATCTTGTATAGATTTATTTTAGATCTAGGATAGTTAATATTTTAAATTCACTGCTTTATCATTAAGTAAGATTTATTTTATTTGTATAGACCATGTATGCAACCAGCCCATATTCTGATCCTGTTGTGTCCATGGATCTTGATCCCCAACCAATTACAGATGAGGAAGAAGGCTTGATCTGGGTTGTTGGCCCGGTTCTCGCAGTGGTGTTTATCATCTGTATTGTTATTGCTATACTTCTTTATAAAAGGTAAGTTTACCTTTTAGTTTTCCTACCAGGTGTCTAACTTTCTGATATATTGGCCATTTTATAATACTGTTCTACACTATATTTTTTGCACTACAGTAGTAAATGTCATTGCTTTGGGATATTTTCGTATTTATTAATCATTTCCAGAATACTGCAGAAATTTTAGTAGATTGACTGAAAGTTTCCAATAATTACAGGTATGTGGGTACATTTTTCTGCTGATGACACTCTATTAACATTTCTGCATTTAAATGTTTTTTCCACTTTGCATATGTTTATGAAGAAAATATGTACTTGCATATAAATATGTATGAAATTCACACATTTGACTTTTTTAAATGTATTTTTCGATGTGTAACAGTAATACATTAGGGGTTACATTCAGCTTGATGTAAAATGTGGTTTTCATCTCCACTCAAGTAATTTGAGTTTTTGCTTTTGGCAGTTGGCCTCAATTTGGCAGTGTATCTATGTGAATTTGAAGCTCTGAACTGAGAGATGAAAGAAACATCAGTAGCTGTTTTCTACTAATCTTGCAATGAGATCAAACTTCACTTATTCTTCTTTCACTGTCTATGACACAGATGTAGGTTTGCTATTACACAAAGGACTTTCCTCTGCCTTACAACATACTGGATGAAAACAGTGTATGATGCCTAATTTATACATAGCAGCCTTTTATAGTGTAAATGAGTTCACAGGGGTCAAGATGCTAAATCAAAACCAAAGACTCAAACACACAAAGTTTATTTTAAAATTTTTGAAATATACTGATAAGGTATAATTGGGAAATACTATAAAGATGCTGTGACCTTGTCAGGGATCAGGCACACTAGGGACAATTTCATCAAAAGGAGTATGTCTTCTAAAACTAATGGCTATGGTGCTATCACCTGCATATAGATGTTTAAATTCTGCTTGGAAAGAGAATTCTCTGTTCAGCAGTAAAAAAACAGTCCAGGGTAAACCTTAGCTTTGGATTCCAAATAGATACACATTTATAGACTGTTCTTTAGGGCTGTAATCATAGAGCAGCATAATACATGGTCTATTGCTTGCAGATATTAGGTCTCCTGAAGGTTTCTATTAGTGCCTACTGTCTCAGCCAATCTAGTCAATTAGCAACCACTGAACCTCTGTTTGTGTCTGTCTGTCACTTCAAAAACTGGTCATTAGAGATGCGCTAAAAGTGAAATACTCCTTTCTTCTGATTATTTTTGAGTATTAAAAGTAAAACTTCTCCCATACTACAAAACAAATCCAAACAATGGCATATAAAGCAGATGTGTAACTGCTTCTGGAAATATTGATTACATTTATGGAACCATAATTACAATGTTCAGTTCTATTACCAAAAAAAAAAATTACAGGCATATTCCACAAATGAGCAGGTAAAATTTGTTCGTCAGTAGCGTGAAGAGAGTGTCATTCACTGAAAATGGGGGACACATTTTACATCTGTTATTTACTACTGGTACTAGAACTGTTCAGGCAGTTTCTAAATGAATAATTTTAAGGGGAGAATTCTTGCTCTCCTTTAAAACAGAAGCTATCACAGACAGTGTGACTAAATTGCATGGGTTGGTGTGAAGCACATTTAACTGTCAAAAAGACTAGGAGGGCATATTTGACCCCATTATTATTTGTGGTCAGTTTGTATAAAGGTTATTGTCTCTGCATTTACTCTTCTTAAAATCTGAAAGCAAAGATACTGCATAGAAACATTTTGGGGTCATATGAGAATACACCCAAATGGTCATTGGAGCTTAGTACTTAGCAGTGAAAAATGGTGAAAATACTGAAGAGTACCTTTTGTGGTCATCGAATATATCTGCAATATAATATCCAACGCAATTAAGGCTGATTAATATACCATGTGCAGAAGAGCTCACAGATTCACAGAATCAAAAGTCACATTTCTGGCCCAGCCTCGCTGAGAGCATGGCCAGCTACAGCAGGTACCGGCAAGTTTCATTATATCCAAGAATGGAAATACCACAACCTCTCTGGGCAAGCTGTTCCAGTGTTCACCTGTCCTCACAGTAAAAACGTTTTTTCCTGAGTTACAGTTGAATTTCCTGTCTTTCTGGAGGTGACAGCTTGGCAAAAAGAACTGACTTGGCCAGTGACCAGTTCAGTGTCCTCTGTCATTGCAGCGCTTACACCACCCTGCAGTCATAGTGAAAAGAGGGAATTGTTTTGGAGTAGATCTTTATTCTGTTAGACTTAAATCTAAACAATCAAATTTAGGGATCCAAGTAAATTAACTAAACACCACTTTTTTTTTTGGTCATATTCTTACCCTCAAGAAAATAAATTTTTTGCTGATTTAAAGATGGAGTAAAATCTACAGCATAGTAAGATTTATATCCAAAATCTCAAACAAAGGCAAAGACTTACCTAGATATAGAGATGGTTCAGGTGCTAAGTCTCCCCTAGAGACAATGCCTAAGCATTATGAGGGCTGAGTCACAATTTATATCTCAAGGTGGTTTTGGGAAAACACTACCTTGCTGCAACCTACAGCTTAGGCAAATCTATAGTAAATCCTTTCAACTTGCTTTTGAATGTGTGATAGTTGTTCAATTACATGGGATTTAGATGGTTAGGTACCCAGTTTGGAACCCAGTGAATGTTAAAAAGCTCTAGAATTTTTTTGGCGTATATCAGAAACTGAAAAACTAGAAGGAGAGTGCATGTCCCCATGAAGCATCTTTTCTTCCTTTTTTTCTGGTTTGGTTTTTTGTTGTCAGTTTGTTTTTTTTTGTTCCCCAACATATGAAATTATGTGGCAATAGCTTCTGGTTTTTAAGAAATCACAGGCTCTCTAATTTCACCCTTTCACTGATAATGGTCATCATTCTAAATCTTTCTAGAGTAAGATTTGTTTGTAGAGTGGGTTTCTCTTTGTAGGCAAATCATCGTGACAGACTTTGTGTAATTTGCTCTTATAAAGTGCAGCTTTTTGATTTAGTTCAGAAGACAGGAACCTAAGCTTGAATCTTTTGAATATAGTGAACTTCAGCACTCTGAATCATAGAGTCATAGAATGGTTTCCGTTGAAAGAAACCTTTAAAGGTCATCTAGTCCAACTTCCTTGCAAGAACCAGGGACACCTTCAACTAGATCAGGTTGCTCAGGGCCCTGTCCAACCTGACCTTGAATGTTTCCAGGAATGGGGCACCCTACCACCTCCCTGAGTAACCTGCTCCAGTGTTTCACCACTCTCATTGTAAAAAATATCTTCTTTGTATCTAGTCTATGTTTACCCTCTTTTAGTTTAAAGACATTACCTCCCTTGACCTGCTGAATCTTGAGCTGTAAGAAGAAATCTGCTTCTAAGGGAAAAAGCAGATGTTAAAAAGAGCACAGAAGTGAAAATGGGGAACTCTTAAGTGATGGTGAAGGGTTCTATAAACACTTTTTCATAACATGAGTAGTCTGGTCATTGCAGACTCCAAGCTATTTGAATTTTGTAGAAGCCATATTTATTATGATCAATAGACAGACAGAAAGATAGACAGTGTATTTACAGTCTGCGTATAGTAGAACCTCTTCGTCAGAGATAATAAATTATTCTCCCTGTTTAGCTGATCTTTATAGATCATAGAACACTACAGATCTAGATACTATACAGATATAGAACACTGTAGACCTCAAGTAAGTGACATTCCTTCTAAATCTAAGTGCATAATACTTCACTGGAGAAAGATTTATGTTTACCTTATGTTTACCTTATTTTCCAGAGTACTGTTAAAAATTTCTTGCCATTTTTAACCTTGTTCTTTGCTTGCCTTTCTTTCCCTCTCCTTCTCCCTTTCTCTCCTTCCCTTTCTCCTCTGCCCTCCAATTTCATCTCTCCTCTCCTCTGCTCTCCTCTCCTCTCTCCTCTCATATCTCTTCTCTCTTGAACATAAGAGGGAACTATATCTTAGTGAGATGTCATTTGTCAATGTAGTATCAACATTACTTTGATAGCTCAAATGAAATACCCATTCTCCATTATCTTCCTGGCTAAAACTTAAGGTGGCACTACTTTGCAGATAATGTCTAAAAGAGATGGTTTTTTTCAGCAGAAGAAGATTTTCTTTGGAGTTAGCTTTGTGTTCTTCTTTTATTCTATGATTCGCAATCATTAAATATTTTTACGAACTGTCATTTCTTAATTTGGTTGATCTTTACTGTAAGTCAACATGTCTTACATGTCATGGTGTCATGCTTACCCTGTTTGCTGCTGGTCAACTAACATTTCACCTTTTCTTCCCTCTTTGCTGCATTAAAATGGAGCAGTAAACCTGACAGGTGAGAAGTGAAAGCTAATCACTCTTCATTTAATCCAGAAAAGGAGAAAAAACAGTTATCATGATAATGATCTGAGAAAATTATCTGTCAATCTGTGTGAATGTAGACAGTAATCTATTGATATGACAGCAACTGAAAGATTTGTTGTGTTGTTTACAGCACTGAAAAGTAATGTAACATATGCAGCCAAGTTTCACGGCTTTTTTTTGCGTCTTCATGAGGTACACTTTCAAGAGACAGCAAAACTATACAATGTACATATGGTTCTATTTGTGTTTTAATTAAGTTAAAAGAGTGGTTCTTTGCTATAACCAAAGCTGTTGAAGGAATGCATGGTTGTGGTTGAAGTGTTAGCCACTCTAAATCTCCATAATGCGCCATACACATACACACAGTGCTGACTTACAATTCTACAAGTGGAAACTATATGGTAATCTCATTTGTCCTTTATGGATTTTTTTCCACCTGTCTCAACTCCATTCCATAATCTGAAAGAATTTTGATGTCTTGTATAGTCTGGAACGATACAAAAAAGCCAGAATGATCTTGAGAATAATAAGAAATAAGAAGCCATTCTATTGTCCTGTAAGTATTCAAAATATTCAGATATATGATTAGAAGAGATTTTAGTGCTTTTAATAGATTAATATGAAGTTGTGGTGCCCAGTACTGACTTGCAAGTGGAAAAAAGGTAAATTAAGTTTGTCTCTGGACAGTTCCACTGATCTCTAGACTTCAGGAGAGGTAACTACAGATTAAAGTACTTCTTGAAATCTGCATTACACACCTTTATTTAAGAAGAAGGAATGCTAGGGCATTGTGCTAATGTGGTAGGAGTTTGAGATAGTCAGAATCAAAAGCAAAAAAGGAATTTCAACTGACTTTCTCCATAACAATTAAAAAAAAAAAAAGAGTAAAACCAGAAGAATCAGATTTAAATCTTCTTCGCTTTGCTAAAGAGAAGTTAATATGTGTGTTGAGGTATTTACCAGAGAACAGATAGAATGTTTTTACAGCAAAACACTTCCCCCTCCCCCAGACTCCTAAAATTGTAGGACTAGTAACTTTCAAATAATTCCTGCAATGATGTTGCTGTTTGGCTTTTTTGCATAGTCTTTGAAATCTTGCTGTGTGCGCCTTTCGTGAATGCTACCAGGTGTTCATCATTTCAAGAACAGCAAGAAATTAATTGTAGCACTTTTTAAGACGGGAGTCCAGCGGAATAATAACAGATTTAGCATTGTCACATTGTGAGTCAATTAGAAAACAAAGGAGAAAAAAAATCCCAACAACAGTGGTATGTTAGAGCAAATATTGGACACCTGGAAAAGATTTTGCTATCATAAACCTTAAAATAATATCAATTCTGTTTTTACAAAGTAACTCTGCTGCTGTTTGCATCTTCATTTTATTTTACATGAAGAATATCAACCAGTTTGCGTTTTCATTCAAGAACTCACAGAGGACTACTGGAGCAGTATTACACTCCAAATTAAAGCATTAAATTGTTCAGATTCCTGAACAAAAATGCAGAGTCGTAGATATTCTGCATGCAACATATTTCTCCATGTTTTGCATCACATGGACTCTGCTTCTCTCCAGAGAAAGTGAAACATACACCGCTTTTCTTTTCTTTTCTTTTCTTTTCTTTTCTTTTCTTTTCTTTTCTTTTCTTTTCTTTTCTTTTCTTTTCTTTTCTTTTCTTTTCTTTTCTTTTCTTTTCTTTTCTTTTCTTTTCTTTTCTTTTCTTTTCTTTTCTTTTCTTTTCTTTTCTTTTCTTTTCTTTTCTTTTCTTTTCTTTTCTTTTCTTTTCTTTTCTTTTCTTTTCTTTTCTTTTCTTTTCTTTTCTTTTCTTTTCTTTTCTTTTCTTTTCTTTTCTTTTCTTTTCTTTTCTTTTCTCTTTCCTTTCCTTTCCTTTCCTTTCCTTTCCTTTCCTTTCCTTTCCTTTCCTTTCCTTTCCTTTCCTTTCCTTTCCTTTCCTTTCCTTTCCTTTCCTTTCCTTTCCTTTCCTTTCCTTTCCTTCCCTTCCCTTCCCTTCCCTTCCCTTCCCTTCCCTTCCCTTCCCTTCCCTTCCCTTCCCTTCCCTTCCCTTCCCTTCCCTTCCCTTCCCTTCCCTTCCCTTCCCTTCCCTTCCCTTCCCTTCCCTTCCCTTCCCTTCCCTTCCCTTCCCTTCCCTTCCCTTCCCTTCCCTTCCCTTCCCTTCCCTTCCCTTCCCTTCCCTTCCCTTCCCTTCCCTTCCCTTCCCTCCTTCCTGATGACATTACTATATTTAGATTCATTTTGCCATTGCGAATTGTAGCTGCCCTACCCACCATGCATAATTATTTTACCTGGATCAAATACTCTTTCAGAAATAAGCATCTTACCTTTAGAAGATAATGATTAAACACTCAGGGAGTTTTATTTGCAAGCTAACACCTCAATCTTATGTTTATGTGTATTCACTTTCTCCATGCAGGAAGAGGGCTGAATCTGATTCTAGAAAGAGCAGCTTACCTAACAACAAGGAGGTCCCCTCTCATCATCCCACAGACCCAGTGGAGCTGCGACGTCTTAATTTTCAAACTCCAGGTAAGAACAATAATACCTCACTGAGAGCTCTATGATCACAAAATGATAAGTGGTGCTGTTACAGAACAGAACAATTATTAGGAATATGTTTTGGTTGCTTATGAAGTTTTTGCACAATGTGTTTCTTTGTTAGTTTTCAAAATAACTCTTTCATTTCTTTATTTTAAGAAAAATCCTGCATGAAACAAAATTAAAGTTCTGTTAAGAAGACCCCGAAGTCACACATGTCATATGGATGTGTTTTATGTGCTAAAATTCCAAGTTAAACCTAACAATGCTAGAAAAGATTATTAGGAAATGTACCTTCTATTTATTAACAATCTTCTTACAGCTACCTCTTTGTAAATAAGCTTCCCTCTTATCTACTGCTTTATCAGGTAATCCATTAACATCATTGGGAATTCCACTACATTGTAAATGTACAATACAGATCTTTTAAAATCAGCCTACATCTTAGGGTCAAGGAGGATATTAGCATGTCAGTAGTTCTGAAGGTAAAAGCAACACACTCCCAAATATCTTATTTACTTGTTTTGTTTATTAAGCATTGTTTTCTTAAAGCTGTTTGATTTGTGATAGTTAAGAAAAAGGAGAGAAATACTTAAAATAATATTGATTTTTTTACCACCTTGTCATGAGTCTATTTTTTTTTTTTTTAAATTGGCTTTATTTTCATTGTGATGTATTCCAGCAGGTTGTTTTCTATAGCAATATGTTTGCACGCAGTCCAGGTCTGATGCTAATTACTTACCAAATCTTCCTAAGCCTTGTGTTTGTCAAATTTATTGCATTAAGTATAAAAAATAATTAATTCAAGCTCATAAAGGCAGGAAATTAGGTACTTGAAATGTTGAGAGATTGTCTGCAGAAGCTGACATACAGATTATTACAAAAGAGTTAACTGAACTTGCAAATCTCATTTCTGATCTTCTAAATAGTGGCTATATTAAGGTACTGTGGCCTCAGCATGAGTGGATCTGAGAAGCAATGAATTTGGGGATAAAGACCCAACATCTATACTGCATGTGTATGGTGAAGGTAGAAAGGGAAGAGTCTGGAAACTTGAGTTTTACCCCAGCCTTGCTTTTCTAGTCTGTTCCAGTACACTGAATGCTCTTTAGCAAATTAGGTATGTTTCAGGAGTCCAGCTTCGAGTTTAATTTCATCTGAATATGTGAATCTTGTTGACATGCTCTGGGACCTCTCTAAAATATGAGCCTAAGTGCAGTAAATGAAAATGCTTGAAAGTTTTTGTTCACAGTTGTTCTTCTGAGACTGCAATATTAATGTAGGCTCATCCTTACTGAGCAATGGTTTTGTATGTTATACAGCACTTTCATACAAAGTTTTAAATGTTGTTACAGAGACAGAAATATACATACAAGTCTTTGAAACATCAAACGAAAAATTACGGTTCTTACATTTTAGCTTATGCCTAAAAGAGGTCATTATCTCTATACAGCTATACACTGAGTAGAGTGGATGGCTTAATGACTAGGTATATAAGCATAATTTTCTGCTGTCCATATATTTAGATGTGGAGTCTTACCTATCCATTTAGTATTCATCATAAACTAAAATAAAATGTGAGCAGGAAAAAAAAGCTGCCAAATCTTAACAACTTCATATATAAAATTAATTTATTGTAATTAATTCTATATTTACATTTAGAATGTAAGGTTATTATGAAATTGCAGAGCTTGTGGCACTTGTAGAAACCGTAATTCCACCTCACTGATCTGAAAAGAACGGGAGAGGAGTGGAAGTATACCTTTCCTTGCAGTGCTATAGTTTATCTGGGAAGTCTGCAGTTTTCTCTGAAGCTAGTTGAGCAGAACACCTGCAATCCATTTCCACAATGAGGTCTTTTTCTTTGCTGTAAACCTTTTCACAAAATGAAGTATTATTATTATTATTGTTATGAAAAATATAGTCTAGAAATCAAATTATGACCTTTTTTTCCTACTATTGTACAACCTAAGACCCTTAGGCACAGGTCATGCCATTATGTTACTCAGTATTAAGCCAAATACAAAGAAGAAAATTCCTACTCCAGGAGATTTGTCTTGCCGTGTAACACTTGCTAATTAACATGTTCTTAGTATGCAGTCTTAGCCCCAGTGTAGTCAAGGTAGAGTTCTTGTGCTACTAAAAGCAGAACATCACTTAAGTCGTATTGACTTCAATTAGTTCATTAGAAGATTTCATTAAAATCCAGCTGAATTTAACTTAGATATTTAGATCCTGCTGGAATGTTTAGCCAACTCCACACAGTAACACACTGTTAAATAACATGCAAAACAAAGCTTTTCAAGACAAATGTAGAGAAACTACAGAAAGTCTGTACATTCAGGATGCCAGTTTTGTCAGTTTTGTTTTCTTTCACTCTCAGGTGTGTGTTTTTATTTTCTACCCTGTGGCAGAAATAGGCAATAGCTGAAAGGAACTGGGGCTGATGTGGTTATGAGTTGGGTTTCTTTTACTAAGACATCTACAGTCACCTCATACAATGACCGTATCTGCTGTGTAAGATGTTACCATTTCTGAACATTACCTACAGATAAAATAAACAACAGAGTGCTGAATGTACTTTATTAATCAGAGTATGCCAAGTCAGTACAACTGCATCAGATGATTGGACATGATTGTTATTATGATGATTGATTTATTTAGAATATGGAAGTATCCACAGTTCGCTTGAAGCTTCCCAGGCACACCAGTTGCTTCCAATGGGAGGGGGAAAAAAGAGCTTATATTGAATCCATACTGTGGAGAAGTGGTAGAGAAGAAAATTTTAAATTATATTGGCGTATCCAGATTGCCGGTTTTCACTTGGAATGGTGAAATGAGACACTCCTATAAAATTCTGGCTTGTCATAAACGTTAGTACTTTAAAAGATTTCTAAACAGCCTCTTTCCAAAAATGCTAGCAACCATGTATTTTGTGTAAGGAAAGGTCTGATCAGGTATAACTACCCAAATAATTTGAAAATGAAACCGAAACCCTTGTGATAAGTTTAAATTTCTAAACACAAGTACAAAATACTTCCCATGCAGGCATAACTTTTTCAAAGAAATTGTGGGAAAGCAATATTTTATCTTTGGTGATATTTAAGGCAATGATTTAGGCACAATTATGTTGTACTTGTTGTAAGTCTCAATTCAGCATGAAGATGTCATAAAAAACCCACAGTCTAAACTACCAGCACAGCAAATGTCTTGCTTTCCTTTCACTTTATCTTGTCCTGTCAGTACAAAACTTCACCAATCTTGAACTTACTTAAAGGGTTTCCTATCATACCTTGTCCAGGAAAGATCAAATTCATCTCTGGCTTCACTCCTCATTGGATGGAGTAACTCCATACATAAATTCGACGTTTTGTTTTGACATTTGGAATAGCCCACAGTTCTGCATCTGAGAACGAGATGCCATGTCTGTATGTGTTATCCAAAAATGTATATTTGTTAGGTAAAACCATATGCCAGTGAGTGGGTCACAGCTGTGTCTAGTTGGGTTTTTTTTTGAGTAAACGTGAAAATACCCAATTCCTCAGTAGCATACAGGATTTGATTTGTAAGTCCATTATTCTTCTGTAACTGGAGTATCTGAGGAAAAGTCATTCTATTTCTTCCAGTTCTACAAGTTTCCTGTGAAATACAGGATTAAAATCGTTAACCTGGTGTGCAAATTTTAGAAGTCTCTATGCCACATGGGAGAGTGAAGATAGGGAAGGAGTAATAATTAAGCACTCACAAAAGGTTTCATCAAATGAGGAAGCCTGGCTTTACATAGAGGAAAATAACTTATGTTAAGTGGTTTGAGTGGGTTATGAGACACCCAAGGCTCAGGCAAAGACTTCAATCTGCCAATCAGCCAAAGAGCTAAATTGAGTCGTGCCTCAAAAGTGACTGTTTTTTTCCTCATTTAAGTATAAAATGTGTCACACTTACAAGTAATTTGTGTAATTGGGTGCCAATTAAACAATTATCTCATTATCTTTTATGAACTAAATAAGATGCTTTGAAGTACAAGAAAAATAAATAGAATTATTACAGCTCTGAATTAAAGACTCTGCTTTTTATTAGAAAAGTAAGTGCTCACAAAACATGTAATCCCTGAGTTCCTAAGGAAGTTCCACTAACATGTTCCCAAGGGAAGGCAGAAAAAGGGTAAAACAAGTCCACAGGAAAAAGGTGCAAATAACGAAAGTGGGGAAAGTGATGTCTGTATTTAGTCACCTGCTTTGCTAGTCAGCAGGACATTTCTTCCCTTAGTTTATCCACACAAGTTCTCTTTATGAGAATCCTTCTCTTTATGAAGGAAGTACTGTGGTTTGTCTCCATGGCAAAACCAGACTGGAATAGATTTCTCACAGTGAGCAAACCTCATATAGCTCTTCATGTGAACTTGACTCACATGAAGGATTTAGGCACCTAAAAGAGTTATAGGCTTCAGAGTGCAAATGGCACTTCTCTGATATCCCACTTCGTTGTTTTCAAACTTGGAAGCAATCAAAATCTCCTTAGTTGGGAGATGGAGTTGAAAGTTCTGCTCCTCACAAAAGTAACTTTCTTATTTTTTTCTGGAATTTAGCCAGTAGTTTTGCAACTTGTTATTGTATTGAACAGTTTTAAATCGGGGTCTGAAAACTAGGGACATCTGCCCTAGGTGGTATCCCCTTTTCTCACTGTAGATGGCTTTTACACCTTAGTCAGAGCTGGGGCTTCTGCCATGAGGCTACAGAGCCCTTAGGGCTGCTTGACGGAGCTAATTCTATGATAAAGAAGAAAAATTACTTTCATTCCAGAATAATTAATCTAGTTTTGAAGAACATACATTCTTCTGGAATGAGTGACTTTATTTTGCACTATTATATGCGCATTGGTAGCTATTTTAGAATAGCTATTGCAGAATGACATATTTCTCCAGAGCTAATCTTAAACTTAGCTTTGTACACAAGATGTAAGATCATTCTCTGGCTTAGTTCCAATTGTATGAAAAAGAAATTTTAAAGTAACACTTTTTTTTTTTTTTTGTTCAAATATACTAAATTTTCTAAGTTTTTATGGATGCCAAATTCCTACTAAATTGAGGTAATCTTTCTTTTTTTTTTTTTACCTCTTTTCTGTGTCCAGATTTTAAATACGTATTTCTTTCTACCTTCATGGTAATGGTAGATATCAGTAACAGTAACCACTGTTACAGTACTAATTCCTTCCTTTTTCTATAAAGGGACAACATCTTAATCAACACAGATTGGTGTGTGGGAGGGCTTTCTGTATTAATAAATAAAAATGAGGATGTAATAAATCAGTTTTTAAAATCATAGACTATTACTTCAATGTGGACCTGAAATACAACTCATTTAATGAAGAAATTTCTGTGAAAATAGAGTATTGCATTTTCAGTTCATCTAGATTGTAGTCTGCATGCTAGTGGCTATGCACTTTGCTTAATTTCTAACTTCTTTCTTGTTTATTGTGGCATGTCAACCTAAAGGTTCAAATTTGTAAATAAATGTCTGTTTCTTAGATGTTTTTAAAAGCCCTTATCATAAAACCCTGACAACAAACAAAATCCTAATTTAATGCACTAATGACAAGGCCAAAACACCCACTTGTTTCAGCAGGGTAAAGGAGTATGCTTAACAGGTTTAATGTCTGTTAATATGCAGATGAATTCTGACCTTGTTCTCTCAGTTTTTCCTTGAAATTGTGGCACATATGGTATCCCATGTTCCTTACGTATTTACCACAGATTAACCAGAAGATAATTCTACACTGTAATTAAACCATACATTCTCATTTAATTCATGTGGAGGGGTTACTAGTAGGCTGCATAAGATCAATCACATTTGGCAATCTTCTACCAAGTCTGGAAAAAAAAGCTTCTTATAGATATAATTTCAGCTGTCTTTTGCATGTGGTGGGTTTAGGTTTTGTTTGGTTGGTTTTTTTCTGTTTGAGTTTTTAAGTGTTTTATCTATTTTCTTATTTTAAAGAAAGTTTGAAAGCATGTTTCCAGCATGGTGTTTCTTTTGACTTTCTAGCATGTCACAGGATCTGTTGTAATTTAGCTGTATTTTGTCTTTAATTTTTTTGTGTTTTCATAGCATATGTTGATTGATGTGGAAGTGTGTCAGCAAATAAGTGTGTTTAGCTGTATTTTGGGTGGGTTTTTTGAGTCAAGTTTTTCACCTGCTGTTCACATGCGACTCACGTTCAGTCGCACATATGCTCAGATATGATGAGATCTTAAAATGCTCATTCATAGCATATTCTGTTATGATGCTTATTATGATTCATAGACTGATTACATAACAAAAGTCCTCCAGCAGTTCTTCTAAAAAGTAGCTACTTTTATCATCTCAGTAGAGCACATTTTATATATTTAAAAGATGAAAATATACCGAATGCAATTGCTTCATTTCATAAATTAACTGAAAGTATTATTTGAAGAAAGTTACTATGTGCCCAATTGTAAGTGCCTGAAATGAGTTGTGGAGAAAGGGGCTATATGCAGTCAAAATTTGCCAGTTTCTGACATTTTAAGTGGTTCTATTTTTCCCTTAGAAAAGAAAGTTTTATATCAAGTTTCATTTTGCACTAAGTGTTTAGTATGAAATCTTCCCTTTGGAATGTCCTCCTTCCTATAGAGGAGCATATAAACAAAAATAGTTTAATAAGAATGGTTGCTCAGCATCTTTAAAAAAAAAAAATCCTTCACTGTGAGCTAATTTTTGAGCTTACAAAATGTTGGTGCTTTAGTCAGGTTCATCATGTAATGAGCAAGTCTCATTCTCCTTTGTTTTATGTCCTTTATGTTTTCAGTAGAGTATTTGGACTTTTAGACATCTCCTTAGTTGAGTTTCCAGAGGCTGTTTTGTGCATGTCTGAAGTGCCTGTATGTACAAGATTGATTGATTATGATGGTCTACTGCTGTTACTAATTTGTTTCCCATTTCCGATTGGCTTTTACTTTTTACAGCTTTGAGCAGTAATTCAGTCCCCTACGCCTCCCTGATTGGCTCTGTGTCCTCCCTCTCTAGCCAAACTACCACTCAGTCCTTATATGATAATAACTCTCTCCCACGATTCGCTCGAAAAGGTCTAAACATCTTTGTCTCTATTATTTTCTCTGTTCAAGCACTGTTCTAGATGTACATCAGTCCACCTCCATTTCTGGATCAATCTAGAGTTCTCTTGTGCCTTTTCACTTACATATTTTCCATAGGGGTGCTTGATCTGGATCAATCAGTGTAATTATTAGATGACTGTCACCCATACTCATTTTGAGAATAGTCAAGTTCTATTAAGTGAATTTTCTAAGAAAATGGGAGACAACCAGAACTGATTCAAATAAATTAGTACTTATACACTGATTTGTTAATTGAAATGTATAAGAAATCTACCCGTTATATCTGCATATTATGCTTTGTTAGTTGACTGACAGCTTGCCTTAATATCTACTTTAAATAATGTCTCACCATCACAGATGTGCTATGAAGGTAATATATAAATATATGTGTATAGGGTCAGAAGAATCAGGGCCAGTGCTGCTGGACATTATTTTGGACTCTAGTATGATGCCTGAAATGTCAAAGAATCAAAAAGAAAACAAGAATTTAAAAAAAAAAAGAAAAAAGAAAAACATGCTGTAGTGTGACTGTGTTGTAACCACGCGGTCATTTTCAGCTACATTTTCAGGAAATGCAAGTTAAGTGTCTTAGGCATGCTCTTGAAATCACGGTGACAAAGCAAACTGCATTGTGCAACATGGCTTCCAGCTTGAGCCCCCTTGAGTCATCACTGTTTTCCCTTTGTAATTTCAAGAGATCATGGGGTTCACTAGCTTAATTTTTCTAGCCAGCTCTGATTTCTTCCCATAAGCAATT
The DNA here is from genome assembly GCF_964106895.1 of Numenius arquata. Lineage (NCBI taxonomy): Eukaryota > Metazoa > Chordata > Aves > Charadriiformes > Scolopacidae > Numenius > Numenius arquata. The sequence continues at coordinate 32,384,499 of NC_133616.1, read as the reverse complement.
GAAAACTCACGTTCATTTTAGGTGTGCTAGTATAAAGCATGAAGAGAAGAATGTAAGAGCTTTGGAGAAGGGTCGTGAAGACTATTAGCGTGAAACAATTGTTCACAAATTTTTGCCTGGCAACTCCTCAGCTGGCAGATTGTTCTAGTTGACCCCACACCTTTTCTGTCTTTCTTTTGCCTTGCTGTCCCTATATTCAATTCCACACCCATCTCTATCTCTGATTCCCAGCTCTTCTTTTTCATTCAGTATCTTCATCAGTGGACAAAGATGTTTACACCTGAAGTAGATTGTAGGTACTTTTGGGGGTTGATGAATGGGGTTTCAGATTAAGCATATTTTAAGGCACTAGTGCAGTCAGTATGTATGTCCAGCCAAACTCTACAACCCCTGCCTCTACAATCTGCTACTAGTGAAAACATTTTTGAAGTTCTAATTGTCTGATGTCCAATGTTGTCTTCAGTGACTGTTGTCTAAAAGCAATGGTGCATGCTATTCTAGTCATTCACAACTGCATGTGAATGTCAGTCACCTCAAAATTTCATAAACTATTTAAGTATTTCTAATTTAGTCAGAATACATAGTCTTCTAGACCTTGTTGCATTATTATTAATCCTCAAGCTATCCATTTCATTTTTTATAATTTATTTTATAAGTTAGTTTTATGTTGGTTTGAGGTTTCTTTGTTTTATACCATTTCCTTTGCAGGTTTAGGTGTCTCCGGTTACCTCGGTAACCTTCATTCTTCAAGTTCATTTTTCTTGATTATGCATAAGTCATTTTGTTTTCTGTCAAAGCACTCTTCTTTCCCCTCTTAGGGCTCTTTCAGTGTTTGTTTCTCAGCTCACCTTTCTTCATCTAATTCAATGGAGTTTCCATTTCATGCAGGGCAGGAGAAGGAGTTTGAAATGACATTAAGAGTCATTACTCAAAGCAGAGGTCGATATCAGGTCTAACTGTCTCATTTTTCCATGCCTAGCTAACCTCATTGACTCATATCACAGTAACTCTTTCCTCCACAATAGGAATGTTAGCTTTGGGAATATGCTTGGTGACTTCTTTTCATTTGGCTTCAGAGCTCATCTATCCAGAGCATGTCCTGCTTTGAGTAACCAAACTATTTGCCTGCTTCTCTCACATGACATCTTTATTACTTACACATTTCTAGCCATTCTAACTACCGCGTTTTCTAAATTTTAGAGTTATGCCATCACTGTGGTTTACTTTAAATTCTCTTCTTTCTTGTTCAACAGGTATGGCCAGTCATCCCCCAATACCTATCTTGGAACTTGCAGATCACATTGAAAGATTGAAAGCAAATGACAATTTGAAGTTCTCACAGGAGTATGAGGTAATTTTCCCCACTTTCTTATTATTCAAATTGTTCAAACGTCATGCTTTCTGTTTCCCTAGACTTTTCTCTGATAGGTACCCATCCTGATGGTGCCAGTTTTCTATGATATTAAAACCCTAAAAATAAAAAAAAGTTCTCTGTGTAAAATGACTACATTGGTTAGATTGCTCCTTTGCTTGTAAAAATCTATTCTAAGGCTATGTTGTCAGGCAGATTCCATGGGCACATACTTGAAGTAATGTGTGAACAATACAGCATTTATTTTAATATATGCAAACATCCATCTACTCTGCGGTTAAAAGGTCCTTAGATTATTTAAAAAAAATCCAGTGTAATGTTGACAGGACATACACAGTACAAGGTCCAAAGGCACTACAGTCCACTGTGTCAATTTTGCATGGTTTAAAAGAATTTGCAATTGCCTGGTGTCTTTCTTAATACAACAGTTTCAAGACATAATATTTTCCTCCTTTAAATAATACCACATTGGTAATCTGTGAATGATGGTGTCAAAGAGCATGAAAGAATTTAACTGGAAGAGAGTAATCATTTGCAAGCCACCTTGTTAGTAATCCATGGAGTATACCTTTCCAGACAGCCATTGGTACTGTAGAGAGTAACAGCCTCTCATGTCAGTAGTTTGTGGCTAAGGGGACTTCGATAGCCATCCATTAAATACCGTAAATTATAGCTGTTTCTTCAACACCAATATGGTCTATGTCAAAAATCTGTAGATAAACTATGCACTGAACCATTAGAAAAACAATGCTTCTTTAGAGCAGCTGTGGGCAGTTATGTCAGTGATCCAAGGATTAACAGCTCCCAGGGGGATCACTGACACAGTATTTTCTTTATAGTCTGTTATGTCACTAATCCTTGCTTAAAACTCCCAAAGACTTTTTTAGCACAGTGGAGTAAAAAAACATGTTACTGTCATTTTTTTAGAGACTGAGTATTCATTGCATTTGAAGGTTCATACAAACACTGACAGTGCAATAAAAAAACACTGAAGAAGACTTTCACATGTTGGTTCCATACTAATATGTGACTGCCTGGTACAGAGATCCTGTAAATGCCCAATGTATCTTAAAAAATCTTGACAGAAAGTGTTAAAAATTAATACTAACTACTATGACAGAGAACTACAATTGCTTATTATTTAGTTGAACACATTATTCAGAAAAACCTTAAGACTGCTCTAAAGAATAATCTCATTAGATATCAAAAGGAAAATATAGTTTCAACTATTTATGGAAATAAATTCATTTGAAAAGTATCTCAGGATTGCTGTTTTACTGTCACAAACACAAAAAATGTGTGAGTGTCTTCTCATATTTCTGTGTGTAAATCCTGAGTTCTTAAGTACGAAGATTGTCGCATATAAAGAATCAGACAGGGAAATTTATGTCACAGGATGTTCACCATAAAAAAAAAAAAAAAGCTGGTAGAAATTTGGTAGAAATTTGACAATCATTTCCTGTTGTACTATGGGCAAATTCCTTGGAAAATCTGTGTGGGAAATTCTATTTAATAAATAAAAAACACCATTAGAAGTCATGTAATGTAGTACAACTTCCATAAAAATAAACAATGCACCTTTATTACATCTTGAGCATGTTGTGGAGATGACATGCTTCTTTTTATGCTGTAATATAACTTAAAAGTTTTGGTGTTTCATATTTCCTTTACTATTTATATCATTAAAATCATCTTGAGATGATAATCTTAACTATTTATAGCCAGCATTGTGAAGACACATTAAATCATTAAATTGTTAGTATCTGTCCCTCCAGAACTTTGTATCAGTCTGTGTAAACAGGCCAGCTTTCACATTCTATTTTATATTTTTTTACAAAACATACCATCTGAGGCAGAATGATTGGACATTCAAGATTAAAATGTGGGCAGTTGTAGGTCACATCAAGCATCATTCACATTGCTTTGCCCAAGGGGGTTCAACATTTACCTTTGGAATCCCAGCTTTAGAGATACCACTTAATTTCCATCTAGTCCAATGTTCATGCATTTTGAAACAGAATTAGTGAAAAGCACTGCTCTTTGATTTCATGGTTTAGTCTAGGCAGTGGACTAAGGCTGCAGTTTGATGATCACTGTAAGTCATCTCCGTGTCTTGGCTATGCATTCCTGTTGTCTCTCTTGTGCCAATTCTGGCACTAGCACATATGCAGCTGTTCAAGGATTATCTCAGGAAATAGATTCAGCTGAAAACTAATTGTTTTATTTTTCTTTGCTGTTTTCGGTTGAGTCAATTCCCTGAACTAGCTTACCACATGGTTGCATGAACTTTAGTGCCAGCACAAGTGAGTTGGTGGGAACATTTGTGGTTGGGGATTGGGACCTCTTTCAGCAGCAGTCCTCACTAATGTCCCTTAAAAGCAGCTATCCGATTCTGAGGCAGAAATGGGTACAGATGGTAGCAGTTCAGTTATTATTGCCTCAGATTACATTTGAACTAATGACACAGAAGGAAAAAGAGATATTTTTCACCCTTAAGAGCTAAAGGTGTAGCATGTAGCAGAAAACCACTGACCTTTATTGATAGTAATAAAATCCTCCAGATAATTCCTGTTTTGGAAAACAAATATTTTTCATCAGTTACAACTGATGATTTTTATTTCTTTTTTCATAATGCCCTTTCTTTTTTGGCACTCCATTATTTTATTTTACCTTTTATGGAATTTCTTACATTTCAGGGATGAAATTCTTCAAACAACAGACTGATAGTATACAACAACTGTTCTGACATCTTTATGATACGAAAAAATAAATTTTAAATACACAATTTCCTGATGAACACTGACTTCTAATCCAGCTTGTAGGATTTCTTTCAGGAGGTTAGCTCCATTTCAAATGGATGTTTTAATTATTTTTTAGAACACCCTACTTTAGTTGCCACTTCAAAAGAATTACTTGTTTCACAACTCAAACACATCTGCTCATATTATATGCACCCTTTTCAGGTATTCAGAAGTATTTGAATACTTGCTCCTATTCCATCCTTGCCCCTGTACCATCCACTGCCTTTTGATCAGAATTTCTGATCAAAATTGCATACAAGTTTGTTTTTCTCCTTTTGGAAGAATATCACTTCCTTGCCTGTTCCCACTTTCTCTTCAGAGAGACAGGAACCTCCCCATCTCTTCACTACTTCCAAAAGAGAGAAAAAGTTTTCTTACAGAAGGCACACATCTACATGCTCGCTCCTCTGATGATTTATACACTCTGACATAACTTGCTAATGAAACCTCCTAGTGGCCTCCTAGGGAAGGTGGAGGAAAATTTCTTTGTAGACTTGGACTGTGAGTGTATTCTCCAGTGGAGATCATCTTCCAGCGCAGATCATCTTCCAGCTGTGTAATGTTTTCTAAGCTTCAATGTCATTGATCAGAAGAGTTCCTACTTCTACAAGTCTTCAGAAACTGTTTCATAGTGACTTGTTCAGGGCTTCTCCTACCCCAGCTCTTACAGGGGATGATCATGAGAACAGTGGAGACTTCTATAATTATGCTTCTCTCACAACTTTACCTTGAATACCAGATTTCATGTGAGAACAGGAGCCAAGCCTTAAAGATTTTTACTATTGCAAAGTTTAAATAAAATAATTCACCTGTTGGATAAAGTGGTTTTGTAGTTTTAGCATAGATAGTGCTCTTCTCAGTAAAGTGCATTTCTACTTAAAAATAAATTTTTCATAATTTTTATTTATTTATTATTTTTTATTATTCGCTTGCCATCCCCAAGCCTTAGCAAATGTTGGTTTACCTTGTTAACACAACATATCCTTTATGTCACATAGTTCTTTTGTATTCCCTAACCTAAAGACAAGGTTCTTGACCACGACTGATTATTGTGAAGCTTTTTCTGAGTTTGGCAGTTTCAGTGGGTTTTTTATGTAATACAAGGCTCCATATGGACTTGACAGCTGCTAAGTAGAAAGCCATATTCGTAGGAAACTGACCTTTATATCATATCTCCTTCTTAACTCAGGCTTCAGAATTTAACAATAAAAAGTGGTCATGGAGATGCACTGATGTTCTGCCTACTTTATGCAATACACTAGATGTATTTGTGAAGTCATTTCCTCCTGTATCATAGAATAGAAAATCTGTTCCTCCAAAACAGATTGCTGTGTCTTGTGTAAAATAGTTTCACACTTATTATCCGAGATATGTAGGCATAGCTTTACACCCTCAAGGAAGTAGATTCGGATTCACACCATTTTTTTGTGACAACCTTTCACTGCAACACAAAAATTACGTTACTGTCCTCATTGTGTTACTGTATGATTTACTGTGTATATGTGTGCGTGCACTGGTTAACTAATGTTATGAGAAGTTGTATATAATTTTATTGGTTTTCCTCATCAGGCTCTTTTTGTACATTACAGCCAGTCTTCTGCTTTAACACTGAATATTGGAAAAGATGAAGATGCGTTTTGACTCTGTGCCACACTGCTGTACTGTTACAAGTTTTATTGTAGCTTTTCAGTATCAGTGGGTAGGACTTGTGATGAGAAGACAATTTACTGAATATAGTACGTTTTTCTTTTTGTATCTCAAGCTGCAACAAGATAAACACTGGACACTAAAACATAATAAATTTTATATAATAGAAGCACATATAAAGCTTGTTATTGATATAAAACACTTTAAAAGTCCATGAAGAGCAGATAACCTACTGAATGAATCTGTACCAAAGAAACAGCTGCATTTAACTGCCGTATCATTACAGATAATAGTGACTCATATGCAAAAATCAATTTCTTCTCAACAAAAATTTGTTTTCTATTCTTTAGCTTTGCAATAATTTCCTCTTTCTAATATTAGAAACATCATTTATTGGTACTCTTTACTTTCACAGGATGTGTTCCATTTATTGAGAAACAATTAGTGTAGTCAGTGAACGATGAAAAGTTGTTTTCTTATTAATAGTGCATATGCTGTTGCATTCACCTATGTTGTTTGGTGCTTAGTTCCACCTAGACAAGTATCCCAGTGACCAGGATAGTTATAATAGAGAATCTCTAAGACATAATGCAGGAATCTGAAGTGGCACTAGTCAAGATTTATAGTAGTGTATTATCTCCTTCCTTTATGCCATAAATGCTTCCTTGGGATAATAGCATTTGTTTATGCTTATGTAATTAAAAGAATTTTCAGACAAAAGCTGGTGTTATCCTATTAGGATGCTAGGTTTTGGTCTGATACCTAATGCTATTTTTCCAAGGAATTGCACAGGGTCAGCTTAAATAGTGAAGTAAAAATATAAATAATAAATGTCAGGTTTATTTTGCCAACTGGAAACATTAATATATGTAGGAAAAGTAGTCCACTTCTTATAGCAAGAAAAATTATTCAAGGACATGTAGGTCATTATAGGTAAAACTGAGTTTTGTGGGGGCTGTTTAGAAATACTCATTTGCAATATTTTTAGGGGGTTTATGGAGGGAAATGGAGAAATCACTGAAGAAACTAATTCCTTTACTCCTCTCTTAAAAGAATAAAAGTTGACAGTGCTTTAAAAATAAGTTGAAAATTTAAAGCAGCCTCAGTGTCTCATGAGACAAAGTTTAGTGTTCAAGAGCTGCTGTATTTTATGTACTATATAAAACAAAACAGCATGATGCTTTAATCACAAAAATATTTAAACTAAGCAAGGTTTTTCATTAATCAAGTATTATTCTGCTCCTGAAATTTATTTTTTACCAGAAGTTGAGTGTAAACCTCTGTTATTGACATAAAATTATTTCCGCCACAACTGGTTATGGTATCACAGACAAAGGATTTTAATTGCAGATGGGGAATAAACAGATTATGCTTAAAAGAGAAGGTAGAGAAATATAAAGCAGTAGGAATTCTTCATAAAAGTTAGGTTTTCTAAAGCTTTTTATGTAATAGAGACTGCCCTTCAAAGATTTGTTTAAATAATGGTTATTTTCCTCTTTAAGTATACTTTAGTTATACGCATATATAGCTTGTTTCCGTTGAAATAAAGTTTTACATGATCTCATTTGGTCATAGAAATATTAGCTTGATATTGTAGAGGAAATATCTTTGGTCTTGAGAGGAGTCTGGCAAAACCTACAAATTTCTAGCTGCTCTTGAACATCTGAGTCATTTTCCTTCAAGAGTCAACAGGAAATGTCTCTTCTGTGCTTTTTAAACTGTTTTTAATGCCAGAATACAAACTTATATTTGAATTCCAAAGAAGATTTAATAATGCAAAAAATATGGGTTTTTCCCACTGTATCACTTGAAAATGCCAGCCTTTACAGTGTGATGTGAAAAACTCTGCCTTAATAAGAAACCATAATTCCAATTGGCAAGTTACTATGATCATGTATTAACATTCATGCATCCAGCATTCATATTTTGGTAATGCAGTATGTAAATCTCTTTCTATTAGCAAGTTTCCTGCATAATACAACAGCATCCTGTTACGGATTCATCAGCTATGATATGAAATCATCATAATCATTGGCATTGATAAAAGAGGGTCAAATTATTAATTTTTGTGGGTAGCTGACTACTTTCTCCAGTTATGCAGAGTTTATTTGCATTGACATCCTCTCAAATTTGTCTTTTTCATTCTTTTTTCTCTACCTGGTCTTGGGTATCTCTCTGACCCAGAACTTTTTGATGATTTAATTTGAGCCTCAAGCACAGTGCCTACAGCGCTGGGAAATTCTCTGCAGGAATTGCTTCCTTTCTGTTCTGGGCTTGTGAAACCTATGCAGTAACTCACAATGCCCATGAGACACTAAGGATCAGACCTGCTGGCTATTAATTTGCTGGCATAGTGACCCTTAGTAGAGCACTGTTCCAGGACAGGCAGACATATGTCAGCTTACACCAGGAAGGGTGGCATTTTGTCATACTCATTCCTTCCCCAGTAGTGTACCACAATATACTCCTGGGAGAGTCATGATCACAGCAGAAAGCATTTGCCTCTTGTTTAAGTAGCATAAGGAAAACTTCACAATGAGCAGGTACAGAGTTTACCTGTACCTGTTTGTTAGAAATTCTTCTAGAAACACGTTTTGGTTACCATGATTCATAGTCAAAGGACTATTTTATAGATGGAGCATTGTACTAGTAAAAGTTGTCCTAGTCTTTTCCCAGTAACAGAACAGACTTTTTTTCAGCACCCAACCATTTAGAACATAATAGCTGAAAGATTAGTCAAAGCATGGGAGGCTAATAACAGTATTACAGATACCTTCATTTCTTTTGCACAAAACACCCATACTACACCGTTATGCTCTGAAGAAATGCAGTTCTTTGTTAATGACAGCTTTATTGAAGGCAAGCTTTCAGAATGAATATACTAGAAATCCTATTAAAGTGCCATTCATTAAACCATTAAAGTACTCATTAAAAATGTTAGTACAGACTTGTTATTCATGAGTTATTGGTCTTTCACACTTCTGAAATGTGTCTGCCAATACCACTCTACTCTCTGTTCCAGTGTGGCTATTAAATCTGAGGAAATATAGATTAACTTTCTTTTGCCAAATCGGTGCTTTGTGGGAGGATAGTAAGGCCACAAAGTGGTTCAGATTGGTGAGAAAAACAGGAAAGATTAAAGTTCAGTCCATTTTCTTGGCTTTGACATAATTTATGTTAACTATGCCTGCATGCAGGCCTAAATATTAATCACTGAATTACACCATCTGGCCATATGTCATACAGAGAAGTGAATGGGGAATAAAGTATGCTGCTGTGATGAACATATCCTCATCTACTTCTACAAATAGCTGACAGAGAAAGCTGCTGTTTGATTTATATTTTTTTGGTATCAAAAAGCAGCTTTAGGTCACTTAAACAGTAAGGAGTGAAAAGAGCAAGAACAATACTGAACAGTTGAAGCTAAGCTTTAAAAGTAAAGTACTCTTAATAATCTATAAATTCACATTAACGGTAGATATAATATAGACCTGAAGCTCTTTCTCATAATGGGTAAGAATCTACTTGGACTGTAATTTTCTAAGTGCTAACTGTATATGCAGAAATGCACTTAACTTTATGTTTGCAAGTGGTTGTAATTATGAATAGATAATTTCTGGGTTTTTAAATTTGTGTACATCCTTTTTATTTTTGATAAGATAATGCCTGAATCCTGCAGTCCAGGTTCAAAACTAGCAAGATGTTATTCAGCCAGTTTATTCTGTTATTTTCTAGTTTTTTTGTCAAGTGTGGAGAGAAAGCATATGTGACATCTTATATTGTGAAGCAATTTCCAGAATATTTGATCACTGTAAGTAAAAGCCTAAAAGATCAGACTGAGTGCCTCCTTTGGTTACATATCTAGAACTGGGCAGGGCAGTTCTTGCCTCTTTCTGGGGCAGTGGGTTGCTCTAGCATATTTGCATATATGCCTCTCAAAAAGTTCTGAGTAGGTACTCACAGATAGTGTAGATGTGCTTTGTTCCTGGTCAAATAATTGGTTTTATTTCAAAATATCTGTAGAGTATAGTGCGCTAATATATTGAGAGCATCTTCCATTTATTTTGAAATTACTATGTTTATGTTCTAAATTATTAATAGAATTCTGAGCTAGACCCATACTAATTACTTTCTAAAGTACTGAAAACATGACCTGCAGATATCCTGCACAAGTTATCTTACTCACCTCCATTCACTCAAAAAAGAAAAGAGGGGAGATTCTTGCTGAGAGAAATCATTATGTAAATTTGATTGCTTTTCAAGTCATACAGTGTAGATAAATTGCTGGTCAGCTGAAGAAGAGGTATATTAACATGTCTTAAATATACTATATATGTATATGACTTCTTTTCCCAGTGCTGATGGAAATGTGGTCAATTCTTTCTCTTCACATTAGATTAAATATATAGCGCTTACCAGTAAAGATAAAAATATTTGCATTTTAAAATGAAGCAGTGCTTACCTGTTTCAAGATTGTATCAGCCATCCATCTCAGAGGATGGTAAAACATTACTGTGATGAAACTAAATTGTAACAAAACAGAATAAAAATTGATAAATAGGAATTTCACTGTATAGTCATAAAAAGTAATATTTTGGTGGAAGAAGGACCAATCCCTAAAACTGGAAGGATCAGGTTGCTATGTTTATAGTTAAGCTCAGCACAGAAGTGATGTCTAGTTTTGAAGTGGCAGAATACAAATTGGGTATTACAGCAACCTGCCATAGAGAGCTGCTGACTCTTACCAGGTTTAAGCAAAGAGCATGAGCCGCAAACCATAGTTGCATATAGATGTTGGTGAAACAATTTTAAGGTCTCTAATGTTACAGAAAGGGAAAGTAAAACAATACGTGATTATCTCAGAATGAGATCACCTTTCATACGGGGCATAAACAGGTGCCATCTGTTATGTGTATTTTTTATTTTCCCCAGCTGTATGTATACCTCAACCATAGAGGTAAAAGTAAGTAGTAGAGCCTGAAGTCTTCCTAATGGTGAAGGATGAAGTGCAGGACAAGCTTCAGTAACTCCACCCTGGAACATGAAGGAAGCAGGAAATAAAGAGTGATTCTAGAACCATATAGTTATGTGTATAAATAAGAGATCGTTAACATTTCAAATATGCCTGAATTGCTCTCGTATTTATGACTCAAGGAAATAAAAATCAAGTCTCTTTATGTTTTCCCTGGATGATATGCAGTTGATTCCCTGAGCAATACTGGTATCATGTGTTGGCCTGGCATCAAAATGGAAAAACAGAAACAACATTATTTTTCTTCTGGAAAACTTCTTCAGGAACATTTGGAGTTTATTTAGTAAACAGGACACTGAATTGTTTGAACATGTGCACTTAGTAATAGAGAAAACCAAAAATATTTATTCCCCTCTATCCCAGTTTTTGAGATTTCTGACATTTTTTTCATTCTCAGTTATGTTAGAACCCCTCCCTTGCCAAATTGAGTAAAAAGATAAAAAGATGGATAGCATACCCTTGCTTTTCTGAAAAGAAAGCCTTGGATTTGAAAAGCTTATGGTTTAAATTCCTGATGGAAATTTCAGATGCATAAATACGAAATGTTTTATATGTTATATATGTTACAATGTGTCCCAAAGTCATAATTTTCTTTCAAAGGCAAAATATTTCCAGACTAAACTACGGGAGCATATGGTTTGTAATCATTATAAATACAAGTACCCAGTGCTTAGCTAAAAGTTTCCTTTTCTTCTCTTTCTCTCTTGAAGTCTATTGATCCCGGTCAGCAGTTCACATGGGAACACTCTAACCTGGAAGTAAACAAACCAAAGAATAGATACGCGAATGTAATTGCATATGACCATTCTCGTGTTCTACTCTCAGCAATAGAAGGTAAGGAGACCTTTAAACTTAAACTAATTAAATCCTACAATCCAGTATAATTTTACCTCCTGATATCTTTGCATGTTAATATACATAAGTGTCAACTGAAATGCTTCCAGTAAATTCCTATAATGACAATCCGTTTCTGATGTTTGTTCTCAGTAATTTATTATGAAAATTCACTAAAATTGACACGGGGTCACATATAGCACTGAATGCATCAGTCCCTGTGTGTATACCAACATGTTATCGAAAGTAAATTATCACTACTCTTTACTTACACTAATCCTAGAAAGCAAATATAGCAGTAGCCATGCATGAATTATGTTTTTGTTGATCAATGACATTATTAACTTATGTGATTATTGAGTTTCATTTGCTAAATCCTGAAAAAAATCACTTCAGCTTTATGTTCTCAGGGAGAATTTTGAGAAATCTCTGTTGAAACTTCCCTTTTTTTCTTGTCATTTACAGTATGAATGTTAGACAAGAATGTTTAAACAAATGCCCATACACAGACATTGTTGGAACTTCAGTATTTCACCACCAAAAGATTGGCAGAGGGCTATAATGAGAGCTAGATATATCTTTCTTCATCAAAAACCTTTCCAAAAAGTTGTACATTTTAAAGTTTTAACCAAAGCAAACTGTCCAAGGTGATCAGCCCTGGGTATTGTGTCTGTTTTACCAAGCGCTAAAGCAACGGGAAGCACTGGTTTTCACTCAGAGGATTTATTTTTCTTACCAGTTTTGCCTTACTGTTAACCTGCTTCCTGGGATGAAGACACATTTCCAATTTATTCTCTTGGTTGACAGTCAGGTATTAATGATGGCCAATGTAATCAATTATATATTTAAGTGAAACAATTTAAATGAAAATAAAATTTACCTTTAGTAGCTCTGACAGGAGTTGCATATGATACATAAGATGTAGGGAACTGTATTCAAGGTCATAATTATTTCATTCCTAACATGCTACAAGTTAAACTGCAAGATGTTTTGATTAATAGTAACAAACACCTTCTTATCTTTGGTTACTCCAGACCTGAAGACAGTGGATAGAGGAGGGACAATATTTCTAGGTGTAATCCATTTTAATATTAGCTGCTTGATGAAGAAAAAGGCAATCCCACTGATTGAAGTTTAGATCTTCCCTTATTTATTGCAGCTGCATACTGTGGGCTTTGATAACACAGATAAGAGCTTCTCAAATATATTAGAAAATTTAAATGATTGCTTTGGAGAATTTGCATATGACAATCTGCTTACGTTTCTTCTGCCTCTGCAGCTTATATAGCAGTTCTCACAAGATTTTTTGTAACATCATTTAAAATTTCTCACATTGCCTTGTAGAAGAATATAGCTGTGTAGAAACCTGCTGCTACCTGGTAGAACTGCTTGTCTCAACACTGAAGAGAGGGTGCTTTTATTACCATTATATGTGATGTAATTCAAGAAAAAAATCCCTTTCTGTGTCGGTGGTCCAGACAAGAGAACTAAGTACTTGGTCAGAAAAGGCCAAGAACAGGAATTGGGCATCCGTTCTAAATTGTTATGTAAAGTTCTTTGGAACAAAATGTGTAACTCAGAAGTAAGTCTATATGACAGAAGACTCAAGATTTTCACAGGATGTTTTATGGAAAAAGAGTTGTGTAATGGGAGAAAGAAGAAGAGGAAAAATACAATTGCAAATAAATGTATTTGTAAATTTATGTCAGATATCTGGTAAGAAGTTCTGCCAGCTTCCCCTTCATGTAAATGACCCACAAAATTTGGTTATATTCGGAGAATGGGAAGAAAATCTAAGAGACAAACCAGAAAACGTTCGTCAAAGTAATTAAAAATATCAAATTACACAGTACATTAGACTACGTTTTAAAATAATAGATAGTACAAATATGATAAAAATCTACATTGTACCTGTAGGAAACAACTGAGCATTTTAAGGAACAGGGACAGCATACAGTTAAAATGTAAAGTTTGATTCCCTTTTTTAAGTAAGAAATACTACTATGAGGTTAAAATTTCTAACCCTGTAATAGTCAGTGACCCTAAACAAAGGAAAATGTAATAACCTTTTGAAATATCAGTGTTAGATGTAAAACCACAAATGGGATTTTGACCCATTTGGTGATTTGCATAATTTTAAGTATTTTCAGTCTTCAGTTTATGGTGCAGAAAACAACATAAATATTAAATGCCTTTTTATGCTATTATAATTTGTCTTGAAATTAGTAATAAATTAGTGTTGAATCATCCTTTTAAATTTTTTTCCCATTGGGATTTTATACGATTGCCTTTCTGAAATTCTTTGTGTGTACCTTCCTAAGTTTAATACAGTGGTCTTAGCATTTGGTAATAAGTGCTTCTTTTTCAACTTCTAAGTAAATATTCCTACAATGAAAATGTGCAGTTTGCCTAGCATCTTAATTAGTTGTCAGCTGCGTTTGTTTTCATTCTACCAGGGAAACCAATCTTTTGAATATTCTTAAAGAAAAATAAAATTCCTTTACCTATGTTACTATACAAATTGATCAGGACCTAAATTTGGACTACATTACATTTTGTTACCACTATATGGAGAATATTTGGTTGGATTTTACATATAGGCCTTGCTGCAATTCTTTAGTGGCCATAAGAAGAATAATATTGTCGGTGAGGTTTGAATAATGACTGTGATCTCTCTAAGATGAACAGCTCCATTTACACGTAAACACTGGGTCCCTGTTTAAGAGTAAATATATATGAAAAAGAAACTAAGCATCTGCCAAACTGTAATCCTACATTGATGGTAGGATTGATGGTTGCCTCTTGATGGTGTTGCGCAAATGTGGAATGCTGTAATTGATACTCTAGAATGGGATGCAAGGCCAGTTTTGTTCAGTTGCCTGTCTGTGACTGTAGCCACTATGAAGCAATTCCTAGAAAGTCTTAAGAAACAGATATTTGAAATTACTTCTTTCCACCTATTGATAATATCAAGTTGTTAAAAATTGCATTAGCCATGAAACACAAGGCTCAGTAACGGTTTCACAATGTTTTTTTTGGTACCTTTTATAGCTCTTTTAAACATGTTCAAACCCCGTTTTGAATCCCCGCTACATTCTTGCCCTCTGTAATTGCATATAGCATGAATTGCTCACTTTGCAAGAATAATTTTTGATATTATTAAACTCACCATATTAGGTGTCCCTTTGGAGGGAAGACTCAGATTAGCTGTCGTAATTTGAATTTCTACCTGAAAGAAAATATTACTCTGCAAACTTTTGTTCCTATGTTTTTGAAATCTCATTGCTCATGTTGTGCTGTCTTTGGATGTGTCTTAGAATTTTACAGTATACTGAAAGAATGTTACAACATAGTAAAGTTTATTGTATGCATCTAAATGGATTTAAGGGTAGAATTTACTGATTAGAAGAGACATAGATCCAGTTAAAATAAGTAGGTCTGTGATCTTAAGCTTCTAAGGAGTAAATAAAATACTGGGAAAAAATGATTAAACATTCTGCATTTTAAAAAGTCTTGCCAGTTCTTTTAAGAGACATCCAAGACTAAAAGTCTGCCATATGTGGTATGATTTGCATAACACCAGTGATTAAAAAAATTTTGAAAAATAATATCTATCATATTTCAGCAGTGTAATTTTTGTTTGATGGGAAATTTAGTGGCTTTAAAATGCTGCTACAGCCAAAAGTCTCTGGCTGTAATATAAATGGTCGAGAAAGAAAAAGGCAAGAAACGGCTAATAATCTTATTTGTTCGATTGCCAGTTATCGGTGAAATGTCATCAGGTATGTAGACCATCATCTTTAGATTTAGAAAGTATTCTAGTCAATATAAGTTCCTGAACATCTCTTGAACATTCGTGGGCTATACAAATTATTTGTGCTGTCTCGCATTGCATTTGTGTTGCGTTCTGCTAACAAAATATAATTACACACTTAGAGTAATTGCATGCCCCTTCCCTCTGCAAGTCTGGAGTGCCTTAAAAGCAACAAAAGTATTTCAGTGATGAGGTAAGAGGATACAGAAAGATCAGGGTACAGAAAGATTCTACACACTTCATGGTGTAGGCTAAAGAACATAAAAAGGTGTAGGTTCTCCTGTCTGGCAGAGTAAGGAGATTGCAGACTTTGGTCATTCATCACCACAGTTGAAAAGGCTACTAGAAAATAGTTATGGTAGAATTATGATCTGGAAGCTTAGTCTTTAGATGACTTTTTGTGCAGAAACTGTCTCTACCTTCATGAAATTTGTAGAAGTCAGGTTATACTGCATGGATATGCCATTCTAAATCTGCAATAAACCACACTGATGCCAATAGACTTAGTTAAGGTTCATATCAATATTACTGAAGGCAGAATTTGGTTGCTTTTTCCCCTTCTTGACCCATGTTTTTACAGAACAACTGACCTCTCTTACCTATTAAACTGAAATTTAAATAATGATGGCAATTGCTGCTGTGCTAGTGGGTATGTTGCCTTCAAGCTATAGCAGCTAACAAAGGTATGCAGGATTTCATTTTACTGCAGTCAGACTAGTTGTCATTTGATTGTTTTTGCACTATTAGACTTGACAGAGAATTTTCGAGCTTTCTCGGCTCTGAATGAGGTTATGGCCAGAAAAGTCTTTGCAGAAAGTGTCATTTTAATATTTAGGTTTATTTGCCCTTGATAATTGTTTCTGCTTGGTCAATGTAGATATTTACAGATGTTCGGGTTTTGTATATGTTATTTTTAAACTGCACACATTTCATTAGGCCTCTTATGACAAGGCACCTTCCCTAGAGGCCTTTAAGTTTAGGCATTGTGGGAACATAGCTGATAAAGCAAGAACTGGTTTGGCAAAGTGTAAGATAGAAAGTGAGAGTGGGAAAATAGTATTACAAAATACAAAAGGATTTTGGAACAGGATGTGAAACTGAGGTCATGCATGAAAACAGTGATGAAAAGAGACTCTGTGAGAAATGGGCATGATACTTGAAGGGACTATGAGAACTGACGGAGAACAAAGAAAACACCTAATATATACTGTGGGTAAAAGAGTCAATAGAGCTGAGAATTGTGAATCCTATTGTTCTCTTGATCTCAGTAGAGACATAACCCCATAAAGTACAGTATTCTACTAGAGATAAACCCGTGATGAAAATCTTCTAACTGTGCAAAGTGTTGGAGCAGCACCTAGTTTTTCCCAAAACTGCATTAGTTAAGCTACTAACAGTTGCTCAGGTTCTATGGTAAATGGACTTTCCTGTCAATGTCCCAGCCACATCCTTTTCATGCTCCATGAGGCTGCGTTGCCTTGTAAAAGGATTTTTCTGGCTAAAGAACATAAAGTATTTTTTGTGTCCTCTTGATTAAAGGCAAGTGGAGAAATAGAGTGGAAATTTCCACTTTAGAGTTTTTACAATTTTAGACATTCTGGATTTTTTTACATCAGGTACCAGGACTGGCTGCTAAGATTTGTAAAGATCATTCTTTAGTGCACAGTTTTCAATACTTCTCATGCTTAATTTTCACGCTGAGTTTGTGCAATATCAGCTCCAGAGGACAGCTTTCCCAGAAGATCATTTAACCACTTTACAAAGTGTTGTTTTTCCTTTCCATTTTTTCCTCAGGCTTTTATTTATAACATATGCTTCAAAGTATGATACCAGGCATCATAATATAATTCTAATTTATGCAGAAAACATTTCTTACCAGCTTTCTCTGTTCCTTTGGTAATAATACCCAGTTGGTGTAGACTTCTCCTGTTGGTTTCATTTTTCTTTCTCATCTGTTTTGTGCAAAAATGTTTTATTATCTTGATAAAGGAGCAAAATATGGCATTGTGCCTGGCAGTTGTATTTTCTAAGTCATTAATTCCAATATCCACAATAAGAAGTGTCACGTAAAAAGTTTCAAGTCTACAAGAGTGAGGCTTTTGAACTCCAATTTCTGCCTTTCATGGGGGGAAATCATGCTTTTTAGCTATAGACTATCCAGGTTTCAAAGGTTTTTTATTTTGTTTTACTTTTCTCCCAGAAGAGACTTTCAATCAGTTCTAATCATAGTCAACCAATATTCCTGTGTCCATCCATGCATCTTGCCTGAAGAGTGCCATTTGCTGCCTTTCTTGTGACCCTGAAGGGGACACCTTCCAGGGGCACCTTTTTTTGTAAACCCTTTCCTTCTCTGAAATATTTTGTCAGATTTTTCCTTTCTATTCTACAGAAAGTCGAATCAAATTTGAATTTGTGTTCAAATGTAATTTCAACATATAAAACAAGAAAATCTATTAAGCTTTCTTGGGCACAAAGACAAAATTTTATGCCAGACTACAGCTGCAGTAACCCATAATCTCAATCATTTCAAGATTATACTGGGTCTTAATTAGTGTCACAGTTAATCAGTGGGTTTATTCATTACTAAGTAAGTAGTGGAATGTAACACTAAGCTTACCCAGAATGAGTGTAGAAACCCTTCAAATTGTAGCTAAAAACAAACAAACAAACAAAGAAAAGTGTTAAAGTGATACCTCTACTTCCAATTCAAATTTAAATTATTTTGGAAGACATTTTCAGATGTACACCGCTTTGGTTGTCAGGAAAGACAGGAGTGTGCAGCCCCAATAATTCCTGGTTTGGGATCACCAGCAAGAGGTAATGCATCAGGGTAGATTTGGAGGATCAGTTTCTGGCAGAAAGCTTGAGAAACATTTCATTAAAGATATTTGATAATTTATTGTGTTTTGTACCCAAAGAAGTTCAACTCTGTTGCTTTGTGGAGTGAAAATAGTCACAGCTTTAGAATTAGTCAGAGAGCTTGTATCACCTTGAGCATCTTTTGAAACAGTTTGTGAAACCTGCACCGGTTCCTGAGATTGTAGACTTGGGCATGGCAGATTGGCTGTGTAAGCATAAATCATTCATTTCTGCTCAAAGAAGTAACTTCTGTTAATTACTTTAACAAACCTCTTGTATCATTTTATTATGATGCACAGTTCTGTATTTCAACTAACTCTTCTGGGGAACAGCTCCGTGTTCAGCACTGCAGTAATATGGGAAATACTGCTTGCCATCCCACCAGCATTGAGATCTCACATGAGTATCTTTTCTTCCTCAAGTCATCAGTTAAAAAAACAGCAGTGACATTGAACCTGGTGCCTGCCATGCTTTTTCTTCCAGCATGCACATAGTCAGAGTTAAAAGCTGCACACTGCACTGCTGAATACAGGGTGGATGGCACTGAAACCTCTATATCTATGTTTACCCCTTTCTGTGAGTATGGCTGCCTTATTAACTCAGACCAGTAACGTGATCTTCACTACAGCCAATACACCTCAACTTCGGCAGGCGGCATGTTGTTGTCCAACTCTAAGTACAGACGTGACACTGCTTACCCTCACTTAAATAGATTCCACTTAGGAGCTGGCTCACTTCCATGTGGCTGAACGCATGGACGAGTGTCTGGTAGACACACCCAAAGTCCCTGTAAATCTTGTCCAAAATGTCTGATCCTCAAGCAGTTGACAGTGTAGGTCCAATGTGCCCACAGGTCTTGGATTCCCCCTTCTTATCACGCCTTTAATTTTTATTCGGACTTACAGAGGTCTTTATTTCATGCACACACGGTATAGCAGATTCCACTGTTGCTTAAACCTGACTTACATAATGTGTTAAAATAAAGGTCATAGTTAGCTTTCATTTAATGGGAAAAATGAATGTAACAGTAATGTTAATAGTTTGACAACATTAACCCTTTTCCTATATTTAGAAGAAATGCAATGAGCTCAACAGTGTGAAATGGAACTTACTCAGGGCATCTGATTGAGATGCTTCCCTGTTTGGCTCAGGCAGAGGCTGCCGTACTGGAGGGTGACTGCAGGCAGCATCAGACCAACTTTTAAATGCTGCTCTTTCCACCACCAGATCTCTCCATCTGCTACAGCTTTTCAGGCTTCTTTTATACTTCCTTATCAGACTGAGTCCTTTGGTTCAAGTGAATGGTTATTCCCAGAGGCCATCATACCCCTCGCTCCACAAATGGCATACACTTAGTTGCAAGTACCCATGTACTACTTGGCATAGAGCAAGCTAAGATTCACAGATCCAGCTGTGCCACAGGACTTTTTTAGCTCTTGTACAACAGCACAGAAATGCCACCCCATGTTTTCATGCTTCTCTCTTTGCAGGCATACCAGGCAGTGACTATATCAATGCTAACTACATAGATGGATACAGAAAGCAGAATGCTTATATAGCAACGCAAGGGGCATTGCCAGAAACCTTTGGTGACTTCTGGAGAATGATGTGGGAGCAGCGGGGTGCAACAGTCGTCATGATGACAAAACTAGAGGAGAGGTCCAGGGTAAGGAAAACATATACAATGTTAATAATATTGTACTTGAGTAATCACTTACATAAGATTTTTGCTTCTTTCACGTATGTTTGTCTGCCTCCTGTATATGCATTGATTTTTTTTATATTGCCACCCGTTAAAAGAGTCCGTTCTCTGCAAATCACTTATAGAGGAAATGTTAATCCACTGTAAAAATACCAAGTCATGCCACATATTTTGTAGATCTTTTTATACTCTGAAAAACTTGAAATTTCTTGATCCACAGTGTTGTTTTGTTGTTAGGTTTTTTTGCTTCTTCAATCATACTGGAAATATTAGGAGGTGAATGAAAATGTTATTTTTCTGCAGTATCAAGCGTACAATTGTATCATCCTGTTATGAGGAAGTTAATATATGTCAACAGCATTCAATTTTTATTTTTATGTGGTATAGATTAAACATTATTTAAGAGCAGTGAGGGTTTGGATTTACTTGAGAAACATAAGAATGTTTTTCTTAGCACATGCTGTGTGCTAGAAAAGCTCCCAACAGCATATACAGTGATAAAATACAAAATTATCTGTGATATTTCAAATTCTATTTTATAGGGCAAAGTAAAATTAGGAAAGTGAAGGACTAAAACATAAGGGTATTATTCTAATAGTGGAAGTGTTATAATAAAAGATGTGCTGTATGTGAAGGGAAATCAAACATAATAGTACTTTTTTGTTATATACTAAGGAAAGTGATGGGTAGAGTAGTAACAGACCACTGTGTTGCATGAAGATTTACTAGCAGGTCTGTATTTGATGGTGTTCGTTGATTCTAATGATGGATTGTTTGGAGCGGGGTGGGGAGTGAAAGGAAAAATAAATAAGAAGAGAAAGATGGTGAGAAAAAGAAAAAGGGAGAAACCCTTCTCAGTGGCCAATCAGAAAGAGAAGTTATTGTCCAGCCCTTGGCACCCTCTCCGCTAGAGCAGGTGGTTCCCCCATCATACTTTTACCACAATAACACTGTATTTTATGGCAAGACATACTCCTCATGGATTGTTTCTGCTTACGATGGTGTTACTGTTGCTGGGTGCATGCGTTGACTGGAAAGGTGCTACATGGCTGGTTCATTCCTGAGCTTTCTCTAAACTCATTAATAAGTCCTGTAGTGTAAACCAGAAGCTACAACCAGATGTAGAAATCAGGAAAGGGGAGAAAGAAGGGATGATTCTAACATCGGTGGCCATTGCTTCCCTTCGGAACCTGCCATGACAACAGTATCAGGGTCTGCAAGTATAAGTCTAGAAGATGAATAACAAACAAGATTGTCATGGCAAAAATACTGCCACAGGTGTTCTGGTGTACACTGGCCTGGGAGCTTGTGTGAAAAAGGTAGGAAGCTGCAAATGGGAGGCAGGCTGCAGGATTACAGGTGAAAGGTTCTTAGCTATACAAAAAGCTAAGGTACCTAAGGTGCTGTGCAACATATGTTAAAAAATGCCATAAATGCAGAGGATCAAGAAGAGTTCAGAAAGAGAACTAGGGAGCGCCAGAAAGAGAGACTAGGGAGGAGGAGAGGAGGTTTATCATCCAGAAAAGCTTTTAAATCAGTTAAAAATATCTTATGGAGGTAACTGGATAATAAATGATATTTCAGAAACTCATGGATGAGCTCTATTTCAAAATGAAAATGTTTTTGCATGTGTAAGCTTGGAACAGGGGGGAATGAACCGTAAAGCCTAATGCTATACCATGTTGGCATTGATGTTTTTTTCATATGCCTGGATACATATAATTACAATGATTACTTCTTGAACCTCTTAGCATCAGTCATTCCATTCTGGAGGCTTACTGAAGTACGTATATGTATTTATTCTTTTATCATTTCATCACTTCTTAAAAATAGAGGAGGTTTTTTGCAGCTCAAGCATTGTAGAATGTTCTAGTTATAGAATCACTTTCTGCTTGTAAATTCAACCTACATTGACACCATTGCCTGTATAGACCTGACGGCAATTAGTACACAGCAAAGGGTAATTTCATCAGAAATTTTCATTTTATCTTAAGTCTACAGGCCTTGTCTAGTCTAGGCCCTGACAGTTGTTTGGTATTAAGCAAATTAAATTTTACCTATTTCTTCACTAATTACTTCTTATATAATAGGTTGCTGCTAAATAGCATAATGCTAAGAAAAAATCTGATCCTAATAAGCAGCCCATTGCAGAAGGTGTACTTAAATACTTGAGAGTTTATCTTAATACTGCAGGCCACAGACAGCCACTGTCTAGAATGATGTTTTGATGTAACTAAATGAAATTCTACTCGTTCTCTCTAATAATTGCTTAGCAGAGTTTTAAGCTAACTCTAGCCTCTGCTGACTGCACCCTAAAAAACCACTGATCAGAATAGTAATCACCTCCAGAAGTGATTAGCAGTCAGCAGAAATGCATTCCCTGAGTGTAATGAGAGACCAGACAATCTAGTCAATGGATTGTCTGTCTATTCAATGCTTATGTTTGTGTATTTTTTGTGCATAATTTAGCTCATTCTGTGTTCATAGGTCAAGTGAGTTTTATGCACTCAATGCAGACCATTAGAGACCAGCTATTGGGTACTTAATTCAGCTCCAATGTTAAGAGTCTGCAACTCTGTGAATATGGCATAACAGTTACCTCTTTTAAGACAGTAGCTACCTGTAATGTAATTAATGGTATTGATGGTGAGGCAGCAGTGGGAATCCCTGTGTGGGAAAAGAATATGTTGACAACATTTTGTTGTTATTTTTTCTCATTCTATCATTTTCATATAACATGTCCTTATAACAGAAGACCAAGTGAAATTTCAAACATGAAATACCAACGCTGTTACATACCATTAGAGATTAAGATCTTCACTAATTTTTTTTCTCTTTTTCCTTTGATTCCTTTTTGATTGCTTTTGTGTCTTGGCAGCCTGATCATTATTCCTGCTGCAAGGCAAGATTATTTCTCTCTGGGACTTCATCTCCTTTCCATCTCCATGTCGTCATTTCTGTTTAGCTTGCTTTTTTCGTTATGTAGTCCTGCAGCTTGTTATCAGCCTTTTTAACCTGGACTGCATAGATAAAGATGTGGATTTTAATTGCATCTGCAGAAACAAAGTTGGTTCATTAGCATGTGTTAGATGTCTGAGTAACTGCAGCTTTGAGAATGTACATATTTTACAGCTGAGTACATCAAATGAAGATGTTACAGTGAATTCATTATTCATTTGTTTGTCTAAAAGGAAGCTGCAGGAAAGAGAAGCTCTTTCACTTATAACCTTTCACACTTTATTGGTTTTTTATGAAATGTCATCACCTGAATATCACTTGACCTAAACCACAGAGAGAAACTCAGTCCCATCATTCAGCTACCATGCACATAATTTATATCAAAAAGGATTATACACACTGGCACTGCATGGAATAGTGTTGGTAGCATATTTTTCACACACATGAGTTTAATCTAAGTGAAATAAAAGAACAATATTGAAAGTTGTAAATTAGAGGTTAAAAAAGAAGTTGTGTGTTACACTAAGGAAAGCTTTAAAGCATGTAAAGCATTAATGTGTGATGCTCTTCTTTCCCATTCCTCTGTCTTCCTCTCCGACCCTAGCAGCGCAGATTTGCCTTTTTTTTCCTTTAGATCCTCTGAATTAATTCAATGTTTTGAGAACTCATGTGCTGTAGTGAATTCTGTGAATAATCAGTTGAAGATAGAGAATCTCACTTTATAGCAAAAGATAATATTGCCTCAAACAGGAAACATTTAGTCCTGCTTCTTGTTTCAGGGTAGGATACTGTTGTGGATTGCCCACTTGAAAGAGAATTCAATCCTTTCCTTCTTTGCTGTATAACTCCTTATTTTGAATACATGTACTATGTTGTTTTGGAACTGATAGAAAATACTTACCTTCTTTCTTAACCTCATTGGCAATATTTTCTACGTTGGGACCACATTGCCTAGAATTAGAATCTTCTGTCAAAAAACACCAATCAGTCAGGTCAAAGCTAAATGACAATCAATGGCCCTAGCAATTATATATGAGCCAGATTCTGAACTTCTATACTGATGATGAAGGCTTTAATTTTCATGTTGGTACTATCAGCTTCATTCAAATTTGCTAATGACTAAGTGAATACATGAGGAAACTACATTTGTGACATTCTGTTAGCCTGATCCAGATGCTCATTTGGCTGTAAGGAAGTGGATATCATCATTAGTATAGCCACGAATACATAAAAATGTAGGCATAGTATAATCATCTCGGTTTGTCAAAGTTTAACATCTTGAATCCTGGGTTTTCACTGGGAAGGGGGAGGTAGAAACAAACCCAGTAGAAAAGTCTTGTATCCTATCTCACCAATTTTGTTCACCAATATTGAAATGGGTAGCACTATTTACATGAGTCCTGTATTTGTTCCATAAGAACATCTAAGGATGGTTAAAAATCCCTGGACTTAGCTTCTCTCAACTGGTCGCTGATACCCAAGACTCAAGAGAGCCTGCACTGTCCCGAGAAAAGCCAGGCAGACTTTTCCTGAGGTTACTGCAATGCTAAATATGTACTTCTGTTGTTCCAAGTGCCATGCAACAGGTCCAAATCTCCCCAAACCAGAACACTTCATCTGAGTATTTCAAGTAATTTTTTATATGTTTGTAGGCTATCCCATGTGTTGGAAAAATGGAGATTGGGTGATGGTAAATGAAGATGTGTGTGTTGAAGATGGAATTAGAGTAAAATCATTTAGGGGGTTTGGTTTGGTGGGTTTGGTTTTTTGGGGTTTTGATTTGGTTTGGGGTTTTTTTTGAAGGAGTGGGACATATTAAATTAAATTAGGCAAGCTTTTTTTCAGATTCAAGTAGTACAGAAACCCAAAAACATTTGAATATGCACAGTGGAAAGTGTAATTTTACCTTAGGACTCTAGTAAAATAACTTTGAAACCAACTTGACAACCAAAAGATTTCTAAGTCTTGCTATAAGAGCGTAAAATTTAAAGGCAGTACGGGGAAGAACCCTGAATTCTTCTACTACAAATGCACAAATTGCTAACATTTTTAATGAATCTTCATTTGTTGATGGTAGAGTAGCACTGATATCTAATGTAGCTGACATCGTAGCTAAGACAAAGCCATAGTACATGCATGGCAGTAAGTAATAAGCAAAGAAAACTAAGAACATTATTTTCTTGTCTGTATGAAATGCATGAAGATCTTTCAGACAAATACAGGCTGTGCTGCAGGGTTTTATGTGGTTGTGATTAACGTATTTTTACATTTGTTGTGCAGATCTTCAGCAGCAAATTTCAGATCTATCCTCCTAAGTATGTTTTGACAGGTAATACTGAAGCTATTACCTGTCAAAATACTGGATCGAAACTAAGGGACAATAAGGTTTTTCCACTAATATGAGTAGAAAAGTCGTCAATACATGCACTTTACTATTCATTACAGATTATATCAATTTGCTCCCAAATGCATCTCTATTCTACTGTATTTAGACAAAATGTAATTGATTTGTGCATAAAAGCTGCACTGATGTATTGTATCGGGCAGCACAGGTATGTTTTGGTTTTCTTTTTAAATTGTGATATAAGTAAACATAGGAAAATATAAATAAAAATTTTAGCTGCCTTTTACAGCAACTAGAAAAATTTGATGTCTTTATTTGGTAAGAGGTAGGTTAACATATCTCCCAGCAGACATATTAGCAGTAAGATATGTTGCTGATTGGTATTCTTTCATACTGAATTGTACTGTTTTAATAAAGAAGAATTAAATGTCCAGTTTTGTCATTGTTCCTTCCAAAATTTTAATGGCAAACCAATAACTTCTGTATCAGTAATGTACTATCAGAATTTTATTTCAATTATTTAGTGCTCTCAGCATGCTAAGATATGAGTCAAAGAAGAATGAATGAGAGAGCTGGCAAAAAAACCAAGAAAAATCCAAAGTCAAATAGACTGTATATTCACCAGATCTACCAAAAAAAAAAAAAATATGTGTAGGTTTGTACTGTTTGGGGTTTTTTTCCTTTAAAACAGTGTGATGGCCGCAGTCCAAGAATTCCTACACCACTGTACGAGCTGGAGTCACCAGTTACTGAGTCAGAATTGTAAAACTCAACCATATGGCTTTTCATTATGGAAGGAGTCTCAAAGGTGTAAGAGCAAGGAAATGGTCAGCTCTCACTGAAATGCAGTCAGTCATAGGTGTCATTCATGTAAGAATCTATTCCTAGATTTATACTAATGTAGACTGCACTCACCAGTAAAGCTTAAAGTTTCTTTTTCTAGGCACATTACAGGTGGAAGTGCTGTGCCAAGGTGGTGCAGCTGAAACTTAAACTGTTATATCACCCAGCAAAATAGCTGTGGAAATGTGGTACTATAAGCAGGGTTAATTTTGTGTGGAAAGAAATGCTGTAATGCCACTGCATAGGCTGAAAGTAGTTTTGGTATGCCATGTCTGGTTATTTCAGCTTATACACATTTAGAGTTGAGGACATACAAAATATAAAAAGATGTTGGTAAATTACAGAGAATCTAGAAGAGAACAGTAGAGATCAGAGGTTGGAGAAATGATGTATGGGGAAAGTCAGAAAGAATTGAATTTGTTTTATATATATAAGAGAGTGAAGGAAAACGTAACAGACTTCCAACACATGAAAGGCTGTTAAAAATTTCATGGCAATCAGCCAAATTCCCTGCCTGTGGAGCTCTAGGGGAAAGAAATAAACTTTGCAATAAAAGTGATGTATGTTAAACTGTTAAAGAACTTCCAAAATATGTCATGAATGGAGCGAACTCTGCAGTCTCTCCACTGTAAGCTTCCAAGAACTGTTTTTACACCAGAGTCTTACCTGAAATGATATGGCAATACCTGGTGCTGTCAGAAGTATATTTCAAGGCAACTATCCATTTTTTGTGTGTTAAGATTCTGTGTCCAAAAATGAAGCAGTTTCTCTTAGCTGTTAGGATAAACTGATAGTTTTCTCAAAAATATTGTTTCCCTGAGGGAATTGTATAACCTTTAGTTCGGTCAAAACTGCATTGTAACTCTGTAATTTGACTTTGTTTGCTTAGTTTGTTTGCCTTGTGCTTGAGATAAGACATATGTTGTTACCTCATATAATTCTTCTCTTAATACCGATGGAGAGACTATGCCACCTGTAGAGAATGGCCATTGAAATTTTGGCCTAGAAGTTTTCATCACAAAATTAAAAATTCTCTATATTTGTTTTTAAAATGCAATGACTAGTTCATGTTTGGTTTAGCACCACAGCCTATTACTTCAGTGCAGGGAGTTCTTTGGGAAAGTGGGACAACAGGGAGAACCTGTCTCCCTTCTCTGCAGGGAGAACAGGTTGCCCAGAGAGGTGGTAGGTGCCCCATCCCTGGAAATGTTGAAGGTCAGGCTGGACAGGGGTCTAAGCAACCTGATCCAGTTGAAGATGTCCTTGCTCATTGCAGGGGGTTTGGACTAGTTGACCTCTAAAGGTCCCTTCCAACCTAAACTATTCTAT
This sequence comes from Numenius arquata, assembly GCF_964106895.1. NCBI lineage: Eukaryota > Metazoa > Chordata > Aves > Charadriiformes > Scolopacidae > Numenius > Numenius arquata. Next base: position 32,356,964 of record NC_133616.1, on the reverse strand, counting down.
TCTATTCTATTCTATTCTATTCTATTCTATGCTACTCTACTCTACTCTACTCTACTCTACTCTACTCTACTCTACTCTACTCTACTCTACTCTATATTCTTTGAAGGAATTCAGGCTTGAAAATGTCAGTGAATGAATTTAGGATTGTTTATGGAAAGTGACCCCACATTTACTTATTTAGCAGATTCTGGTGTAAGAATCAAGATTTCTTTATGGTAAGAAATAGGTCTGGAAAATTTAGGTTCTCTGGTGTCTCTGAAAGATAATATTATGATTTACATTTTCCATTATTTACAAAGCTTTTCCTGTTTTCTAAGGAAGTTAATGGATGCAGCTGGCTACTGAAAGGCACATGTTGGTAATAGATGTTTTATCTAGGTTGTCATTCTAGTTTATATCACAGGAACTGTATGAAATACATTTATGAGATTAAGAATTTTATCCATGTCTTAAACTAGCAATAGAAAGCTCACTGTGACAAAGTTCCATTCAAAAATCAAAATCCAAACTGAAACCTCTGAAGGTCCCCAAAACTTTCTGCAATGTACCATTTCTCATCTTCATGCTGTTTCATCCATTCACTTTGGGCTTTCAGGTGAACTAAAACCATAAGAATAATAGAATTTTGTTGTTCTGATGTTTCACACTTGTGATTATTTTGTTTCACTGATTTCTTATCTAATATTCATATCAGCCAGAAGAGATAGCTCTCTTGTAGGGGGAACAGAAAATCTTCATTAAAGCACTTGAATAGTAAGCTAAACTGTTCCATATGTTGTTCATACTGTAATGTAATGTCTTATTCAGTGAAAGGATTATTCAGGCTGCACACAGTGATCAGCCTTGAGTACAGGAAGAGGATAAAGAAAAAAGTAGTCAGCCCATTCATTTTTCCTATCAGTTCCATTCATATAAACGTTTTCAAGACCTTTTTGGAAAATCTTGCTCTACTTAAGTGTTTGACAGGCATCCTTCAAAATGAATGCACTAATATCCTGTCTTCCCTACTGTTAGGAAGAGTTCAAAAAGGGCATATCACATTAATGCCAGCAATATAGTTTTGAACTGTTCTTGGCTTGTATAGATGAAGATGAAAGACAGGGTAGAGAACACATTTCAAATATCCCCAAGATTCCTTTTAATATCTGCTTCCTTTTGTTTTAATAACTATACCACCCTATGTCGTAAGGATCAAAATGGAAACAGTTTGGGGTTATCTTTTTAATTATCAATTATCTTTCAGTATTAACTGTTAGCCTACTAATCATCAGAAATTTTAAAAAGTAATGGTTTAATGAGGGTTGATCTGCAGAAAGTTCATTTATGTTCGTTTATGTCTCTAAATCCTGTTTGAAACTCCTTTTCCAAGGCTACTGTAATTAAGACCTTAGACAGAATTATATTGTACTGCACGAGTGCTTATTTTCTACCTATTTTTTAAACTCCAAGTATTTGGCTCAGATGAGCTTCAACAATCATAGAATCAAAAATCATTTAGGTTGGAAAAGACCTTTAAGATCATCAAGTCCAGCTGTTAACCTAACACTGCCAAGTCCACCCCTAAACCATGACCCTAAGCACATCTATACATCTTTTAAATAGCTCCAGGGACAGTGACTCAACCACTTCCCTGGGCAGCCTGTTCCAGTGCTTGACAACCCTTTTGGTGAGAAATTTTTCTTAATATCTAAACTTCCCCTGGTGCAACTTGAGGCTGTTTCCTCTCATCCTAGAACTTGTTACCTGGGCAAAGAGACCAACACCCAGATCGCTACAACCTCCATTGATGTAGTTGTAGAGAGTGATAAGGTCTCCCCTGAGCCCCTTGCTCAGTTCTGCAGAATGTTTAGTTCTCCAGACTAAACATTAACATCTTTGCCTTTGTGTACTCAGAGGGACATGTACTCGGAGGGACATGTCTACTGTAAATCATTATGAGAGACATACAATTTTTATTTTTTTTTTGTAGTAAAAAATGGATTCAAAGAATGAAAATTTCCAGAAGGGATTAATAGTTTTGGGAATATATTTGGTGAGACTTAGCAGGATCTGTTTACCTGGGACTGCGTGCTCAATTCTTTCAGAACTTAGGATCCTATTAATTTCAGTGCCTCTCTAAAAACTTTCTAATGTTTTCAGCCTCATTTTTGAATAGTTTGTATTTTTAATGTGTTATTTAGAGATAGACCAAAGTGAATTAGTGACACAACCAAATTGTTTTCAAATAAGGTCTAAAAAAATGTTTTTCTGTGTTCTGGAGTTTTTTTGTTGTGGGGTTTTTTTGTTGTTGTTGTTGTTGGGGTTTTTTTGGTTGGGTTTGGTTTTGGTTTTTTTTGCATTACAATGTTGTGTATTAGTCTCGTGTCAGTGCTTATGATCTTTAGACTCAAATCAGCCTACTCTTTAGGTGGCAAGGTATTGTTGCAAAAAGGAAAATGGCTTCAGAGTAGCAACTGCTTTGAGACAGAACGTTAGCTGGAATACCTGAGGCACTAAGCTAGCCTAATAGGGTTTGAGGCAGTTTCCATCACAAACAATTGGCACTACCTTTTTTTATTGCATAATTATTATTATCATTCAACATCATTGTAGAGAGACTTTCTTTTTAAAGGAAGACCACCTGACAATGTTAGAAAGTTTTGTCTGCAGAAGACTATTACTACTAAGAAAACCAGAGCAAGAAGTTGTTACATAGTGCTGCTATTTCCTGTTCCACATTCAGCATAATTCGTATGCTGTTCTTACAGCAAGGAATGTATTATATGAATCTGCCTATTACCAGTTTGCTCTCTCTCTCCTGATCTGCGTTTTATCCTTATAATCTCAGATGACCTGTAACAGCTGCCTTATGTGTTACAAATCACCTGAAGGGCCTTTTCAGCCTCAGTGATAGAACTTTGTACTGGAAAATTATTTCTCTACCCTTGAATGTCAGGAAACTTTGTATTCATATGTTCATATGGAAATATACTTCCTTCAGCTCTGTTGATGCATGGCAGTGCCTTCTCTATGTCTGTGACTTGTTGAAGTGTGAATATCCACGAATGTTCTTAGGAACTCCGTAACTACTTAAACTCCTCAAGTCTGAAATGGTCTTAAGCTTCTCATTTTTAATGGAAAAGAAAGCACTTATATTTTTCTTACAGCTTTGCTTTCAGTAAATGCTCATACTTCCATGAAGAGCAAGGATTCGCATGGTTTAAGTGGAAGAAATATAGAGAAAGAAAATGTGTGTATGTTTGAGGGGCAGGTTAAGAGAATGTGCTTATCATTAGTTATGTCTTCCAGCTATGTCTACTACTATGGTACTTAAAAGATTCATAATATATTTACTAGTCTTTTAAAAGCCGCTCTAATCTCAGATGTAGTGGTTTTGGCAGTGTACAACCTATGATCATGAGACAGTGAAAGCTGTTTTCTGTAACCATGTGTAATTAGTGGCACAGGAAAGCTCTCATTGGGTGCAGGTGAATATAGTCTGAAGAGGAAAAGATCAACCCTTGAAACTAGGAGCTGGGTTGGTAAAAGGAAGGTGAGGACTATGAAATTCACAAAAGATATATTACAAACTAACTCTGAAAACAAATAAAACTTGGAATTTTATTTCTGAAGGAGGACACATTATTATCACTATACCTTACCACATTAAAGTTGTCTGTTTTCCAAACAACATGCACAAGTGAGGAAGAAATTGCCCTTACTACAGGGAAATTAAACACAGACCAAAGAGCTAAAGCAAAAACACATTTGGCAAATAATTTTAAAATTGACTTGTTGACATTTAGTGTTAAATTTTGGATGACTCAAGGGGTTTGAGATTTTTTTTTTTGAAAAAAGTACTAATATGTGGCCTGAAGAATAAACTTACTTTAAGTGCTGAAGGCTAGGGTCTTAACATAGGATAAAACATTTAACAAGAACTCTGTCTCAGAAAATAGTGTCTTAACAATTAACTTATATTATTTGATTCTCTGCTGCTGGTGAAGTTCGATAGAAAACTGTTCTGATCTCTCACAAAGATAAATTGGACTCTAAATTGTTAGGAGTATTGGGAATGTAAGGTTTATGATCACAGAGCAAAAGAGTGTAGGAGGCAGGTAAGGGCACATCTCTGAAGGAGACCTCTTGTTCTGAGAAAAATCAAGAGGCAAAAGGAAAAAAAGCTGTAGTTCCATCAACTAATGCTTCATGTGCTCTTCCAGAAGGTCAAATATACATCATTTCAAAATCAGGTTTTCTTTCTAAAAATTTGATACATATTTTCATCGGTTTCCACTTTCAAATAATATATACACTAATCTACAAATTGTATTTATATTTGAACAGTTAGTGTCTGCTGCTTCCAGCAGCAGTCTTCTGCATCAGCTAGCTCTCACAGAACGTATTTTTGAAAAGACAGAAAATGATTGGAGTTTATGTTAGATAAAATAATAAATGTAAAACAAACAAACAAACACCCACCAAACTAAAATCTGCACCTAAAAGAGCGTGCACATTTCTTTTCTCCCAGCCTAACTAAAAGGAGCAATTTTCTACAGGCTTCTGAGTATATGCTTAACATATACTGTATATTACAGTACAAAATAAAATAAGCATTTTCTGTTGTTTGCAAAGATGTGGTAACCTACTATGTTATGAATTTCCATTTAGTTCTTTTGTTGGACATTCATTTCTCTCTATTACACTTGGAAATTGTTTTTATACAGCCTTTCTAGTGAGAAAGCTGGTTAATCTTTCAGGCGTGCTTTCTAGAAGCTGGCACTGCTTCTATGAGCATGCAATTTAGATGTGGGAACTGCAGAGTAAAGAGGAGAACTACGTGTTTAAGCATGCAAAGACATAGCCAGAAATTTATTCCTTTTATTCATTTTATTAAAAGTACATAAAGTATTCTACTATTTTTATTCATTTTTTTTCAAAAATCATTCAAAACAGATTTTGTCAGAGGTTTACACTAAACCTGAAATTGCTAACATTACAAACAACAGCTATTATGTATCAACATTTTCCATGAAAAAATGTCATTCTATGGGAATTAATAATTAATAAATAGTAAATAATAAACCATAATTTTTTTGTCTAAAATATAGTTAAGCAGTATAGGCGTAAGTTACACTGTCTCTATTTTAATGATAAAGTGAAACTAGATTTACATAATTATATTGAAATAGCTCAATTGAAAATATACCTTTCTGTCTCATTTGCAGAAGACCACAGTGGCTTCTTGCAGGATTAGGAATCTTGCAAACGAATCGCCAGTATACATTAAGTACCTGCAGTACTTACTTCTTGAGTATTTCAGTAAATGGCACATGGAAGTTATTATTTAATTCCTCTTAATAATAGAATATCATACCTTATTAATCCCGTTTTTAGGACTGCAGTATCAATAAACATTTTTAGTTACTTTGTTCCAATTCCTTATCTATAAATTAAGCTATCAATTCCTGTAAAAATTTTTTTTATTTCTTTTTTGCCTCTAATGAACTTTCATCATCTGCTTCAGTGTTTAGAATTTTTTCACCTCTTTATTTAGGTTACTTGTTCTCAGACTGTGATTTTTGAACCATTAGTGATCTGTGACCTGTAAGCCTCAAAATAAGATAATCTGCAAGCAAAACTATTCGGGACTGGGCAGTTTGAAAGCATATTAAGTCTTTTTCAATAATATTATGCAGAGTGAGAAATCTGGAGAACATGTGAGTTTCAAAGATGCATTTCTTAGTTTTTCCATTTTGGGGGAAATCCCAGTTTTTCTCTTGGATTATCTTGATAACTCACATTTTTATCAGAAATACTGTGCAATATTCTACTTTTGTGGTTTCTTACAGTTTGTGTATTCTCACTGAATTTGGTATGAACCTGGGTTAGAGTGATTAATGAAGACAGTAAATAAACAAATGCAATGTATTATTACTGTAATCAGAATACACTTCTGTGCTGTATGCAGGACTAATTGATAAGAATGTATTGTTAAAAACAGAATGGAGACTGTCTCCATTTCACCTATCAGTCACTGAAAGCAAAATATTTTCAACTATTTAAGCCCTATACTGCTTTGTACCATGTTTTCTGATTGTTTTAGGGTTCAACATTTCTTTTTTCACAATAGCTTTCATCTTAAATGTCATTTTTACCTGAAACAAATTATTAAATCTCAGTAATGATGGCAAACATATGCAAACATGGCAAACATCATCTTATACAGAATTATTTCAGGTCATTAATGTTCTGATTATGAGAATATTTGTTTTGAATATGTGTTTTGTAATAGAGATTTCTCTGACTGGAATGTCCTGTGTCTTTCAAATTTTGATGGATTAACTCCTTCTATCAAACCACCTGTGAACACAATTTCATTATATGCTTCATGACACTGGTCTGAGAAGAAAATGTCATTTATCTGTGTATTAAATTTATTTCTCAAAAAGTCAGTTTTTTACTGAGATATTTATATACATATTAAATATTTATATCCAAGCAACAGCTTATATGTGTGGGGAATTATGTGAAATAGGTAAAATATGGCAAGTATTAAAAAAAAATTCAGTCTACTTTTACGGGATAAGTACTGTTACTAAATTCTGGACTGTGAAAGGTGATTTTCAGTGGGTCAAGGGAGGTTATCCTCCCCCTCTACTCTGCCCTGGTGAGGCCCCATCTGGAGTACTGTGTCCAGTTCTGGGCTCCCCAGTTCAAGAAAGATGGGGAACTGCTGGAGACGGTACAGCAGAGGACCACAAAGATGATTAGGGGCCTGGAGAATCTCTCTTATGTGGAAAGGCTGGGGGACTAGGGTCTTTTTAGTCCGGAGAAGAGAAGACTAAGGGGGGATCTGTTCAACACCTATAAATACTTAAAGGGTGGGTGTCAAGAGGAAGGGGCCAGTCTTTTTTTCAGTGGTGCCCAGTGACAGGACAAGAGGAAATGGGCACAAAGTTGAACATAAGAAGTTCCATCTAAACATGAGGAGGAATTTCTTCACTTTGAGGGTGGCAGAGCACTGGAACAGGCTGCCCAGAGAGGTGGTGGAGTCTCCGTCTCTGGAGATGTTCAACACCTACCTGGACAAGTTCCTGTGCAACCTGCTCTAGGTAGACCTGCTTTGGCAGAGGGGTTGGACTAGATGATCTCCAGAGGTCCCTTCCAACCTCATCATTCTGTGATTCTGTGAGTTACTGAAGATATAGGCCATATTTTTAGCTACTATAAATTGTTTTTTCTTTAGTATATCTCATAGTACTTATATAATACTAATACTTATTGGTATTAATCATCTGCCCCACTGAATTTACAAATACCTGTTATGGCAGAAGATATTGTAAAAGCTACTACCAGAAGAGCTATTCTTGTGGATGATAAAAAAAAATTTCTTGTGTTGGATGGTTGGATGCTTAGCGGTTGTTGAACATTCTACCCCCACATACTTAAAAAACCTACAGTGATATGCACTCAGATAAGTAATAAATGTCAATTTTAAATGTATTAAATAATTACGTATTTTTCACTACAGGTGAAGTGTGATCAGTACTGGCCAAGCAGAGGCACAGAAACTTACGGACTAATCCAAGTGACCCTTTTAGACACTGTTGAATTGGCGACATACTGTGTTCGTACATTTGCACTTTACAAGGTATATACACTTACATATACTTACACTATACATTAAAATTCCAGTGTAGGCAACCTTTATCCTTTCCTTTTCCTTTTATCTCCCTTCCCCATCCCCTCCTTTCCCTTTCCCTTTCCCTTTCCCTTTCCCTTTCCCTTTCCCTTTCCCTTTCTCTTTCCCTTTCCCTTTCCCTTTCCCTTTCCCTTTCCCTTTCCCTTTCCCTTTCCCTTTCCCTTTCCCCTTCCTCTCCTCTTCCTTTCCCTCCTCCCCCTTCCCTTTCCCTCCTCTCCCTTCCCTTTCCCTCTTCTTTTCCCCTTCTTTTCCCCTTCCTGCTTTTCTGCCAGCCTTCCTTCCTATCACTCTCTCCCTCCTGCTGCCCTGACCTCCTTTCTTCTGCTTCCTGCTTTCCCTGACTTTCTCCCTTGTTTCCTCCCTCCCTGTCTTCCCTTTCCCTCCTTCAACTTTCCTCCCTCGTTTCCTCCTGAATGATGAGACTTCTACAAACAGAGTGTGTTTTTCTTACAGCATGGAGTTTTGTAAGTTAATACAGAGCTCTTGCTATGAAAAAACATTTAACTGAATTAAATACTAGCTGAAGCTCTGGCACTTGTTGTGATGCATTACTGTGCAGTATAGTTAAAGCTCTTACTTTGAATCCTGCAATTTAGAATATAAGAAACATTTCCCTCCATATTTATCTCTGGCCCAACATGTGATTTAAATACACTTCACTGGTATGTATGCTTCTGCAGTTAGTTCATTGAAAAGTGCCAATATCACATTAAGTGGCAGTTCTGTCATGAAGTTTTTTAATTTCATAGAATGGTTCAAGTGAGAAAAGGGAAGTGAGGCAATTCCAGTTCACCGCCTGGCCTGACCATGGTGTCCCAGAACACCCAACACCATTCTTAGCTTTCCTCCGACGAGTCAAGACCTGCAACCCACCTGATGCTGGACCTATGGTTGTACATTGCAGGTAAGTTCAGAATTTCTTTCAAAGCATCTTATGTCAAGATTACTGCTTTTTGTTTTCTTGCAGAAAAAAACTTTATCTTCTTTCAAAGAGACTTCTGAGTCTGTCAAAGAAAAAGATGGTTGCAATGCAAATTCTGGATATAAGTATGGCACTGCCAGCTTGGATGGGCCAGAATTATTTTCATTGGTCTGTGCAAGAGTAATTATTTTTAGACTGTCTAAAGGTCTAGAGGAAGAATGTTTGCAGGGAGAATACAAATGTATCTATGGCATTCAGAAAGATGATAGTGTTGATTTAAGAATATGAATATTAAAGAAAATGGGTTTTGAGCAATGAAAACAGCTTTTGAAATCACTGCTTATATTGTGTATGAAAGTAAAGAACATGAAAATTAAGAACGATAAATGGCAACTTTTATTGAAAAGAGGTAGAAAACTTAATCTGTATTCAAGGTTAAACCCTCAGTTTAGGACTGTGAGGAGATGGAACTGCAAAGGATGCAACCTGGGGAACAGGTTGAGCTCAGTTCCAGGGACATGAGTCCTCCATGCTGCTTGCATGGTAGCAAACCATTTCAGGCATTATAATATATGAATTAATACATTCTCAAGAGAAAAACAACCTCTAAGCCCCTCTAAAGTTCTGGGACTAAGGAAAATGGAGGAGAAATGGGACTCTTTATGAGGGAGTGTAGTGATAGGAGGAGGGGTAATGGTTTTAGATTGGAAGAGGGGAGATTTAGATTAGATATTAGGAAGAAATTCTTTACTGTGAGGGTGGTGAGACACTGCAAGAGGTTGCCCGGAGAAGTTGTGGATGCCCCATCCCTGGAAGTGTTCAAGGCCTGGCTGGATGGGGCTTTGAGCAACCTGCTCTAGTGGAGGTGTCCCTGCCCATGGCAGGGGGGTTGGAACTCGATGACCTTTAAGGTCCCTTCCAACTCTAACCATTCTATGATTCTATGTTTCTATGAAAATGGGGAAGAGATGGGAATTTTTTAGAAATCTTTGACAAGAGCAGATCCTTTAGAAAGCATTAAAATCACATTAAGATCATCAGAACATGTGCCAATTCATATGCCATCATAGAACATATGCCAATTCTGATAGAAACTGTAAGATGGGTCCCCCTCATTCCAGAGGTATGTTGTTAAAGCTTACTGTGCTGCCCCTTTCAGAGCAAGTTCCTGAGATCACTGATTTTTGTGAACTTCATTTTGGGATACCTTCAGTTAATAAAGCTGAGAGCTACTACTCCCTGTTCACTGAAGCTACAAATGCTTAGCATATTTGAAAACCAGTCTTGCTTTTGTCATCCAAAAACTGAGGAATAGGAATTACAAAGATTACAGCATAGGAATAAGAAAGATTACAGCATAGTACCCCTTTAGTTCTGGCTTCTTACGTATTGGTAAGCCAGTCATGGAAGCTGGTTACTTGAACATTTTTAAAGTGATTAAAAGAGGCTCTTGTAAATGAGGCAGGAAAATAAAGTCAACAGGGAAACAAAATAAGCAGGGTTTCAATGTTGAAAGGCAAAGACTGTTTAGAAAACATCAGAAAACATGGAAGACAGGCATTTAAAGTTTATTGAAACACCAGGGTTAAGAATGTGGAATAAATATAAATATTAATACAAATCTATTTATACAGTTTTCTGAGTATTTCCTGAATGGAACCAAATCTTTTTGTACTTGTATTTACAGGATCTTAAACCATTTTGAATATTACATAGAATTATAGAATGCCTCAGCTATGATTTCATCAGCTTCATCCATATAGAGCATGCCTCCAAAGGTGATCAGCAGTAAAGATGTCATGCTCTAAATCAAAACCAAAATTAATAGAAGAAATGAATCCTCCCACTCTGGGAAGGTTGTTAAGTTAGAATAATTACCTAAATTCTCTCAATGCAAAAATAGACGAATTAAATTCATTGTTAAGAGTCATACAGCAAGCAATTGGAAAAGATGAAATAACATACAGAGCTAATTATCACTCAGTGGTACTGATGAACTGCAAGGTCATTATTTTCTCTTTGTCATTGGTTATGCATACAAATTTCAGTGGAAGTGATGGGCAGCTTAGGTAGTATGACTTGATGCTTTTTGAGAGACTTTTTTTTCCCAATTTCCTATTAATTTATTTACGTATATGCTACAATGTGCATATCCTGGTAGTAAATTTATTGAAGCTCTTTGCCTTATGTATACCTTCTTGAGACATTAAGATTTTAGGCATTTCATACAACCTATCCTCTAGAAAGCACACTCTCAAATATTCTAGTATTTTAGCAATCCCACTTCCAACATTTTTTCTATGAGCAGAAGAACTAATGAAACAAGATTTCTAGCAAATTTACAAATTTATGTGTCTTTATTTAAAAATTTTACATGGCTGGGCACATAAGTGTTGTGGACAGTCCAAAATTCATTCATGTACTCCTTCACTCATCAGTGTTAATGTGATAACTATCTAGCTGATAGACCAACAAGAATAAGTTGCTAAGTCTTTCTTACAATCGTAATGTTAATGTGGGTGTCTCTTTTCAGGCCTATTGTAGCAACAATATAATTTGAGATTTGTATTACGATATAATTTTGAACTTGACATTATTAAATTGGTAAAGAGAGTCAGAAAAGGAACAACGACAGAGCATCAGCACAATGTTTTTGGGCTGAAAGATATGTCTTTATTCAGCAACATGAAAAACTTTCACATTTAGTTTGAAATTAAAGTACTGGATGTGCCTAAACATTTCATTTCAAGCCTATAAAAATTATCACTTTGTGTTGAAACAGAAAAAGTAAGCAAGCTTTGCATGTTACCTATTTTTTCTTAGAATCTACTTTCAGATTTTTCTTTCCTCTCTTCTGTGCTGGTCACTTAGTAAATTTCTCCATTCCACTGTATTCTGTGCTTCTTTTCCTCAGTCATTTTAATTTTTTTCATATTTTTTTCTCTCCAGTGTCCTGTCTCCTCTTTATTCTGTGGACTCCTCTAATTATATGCTACTTCTGTCCCTCAATTCCACTGTTTTCCCAAACTTATTCAACTGGATTTTATCACATTGGTGAACCATTTCAATGGGAAATGTGTTCCTACAAGTCTTAGTATTTTCCCTGAAGAAAGATCGTCATTCGAATGGTAGTGTTCTCCTGCCAATTTCTGTCATCCATCGCCTTTCACTGCCTTCTAATAGTCAGTCTTTTCCACTGAGATATTTTGTCCTTGGCAAACATCTCGCTTTTAATTTCTTCATTTGCTGGCCCCTAGTCTGCCTCTGCAGCCTTTTAAAAACTCCTCTTTTCCTTGTTCTGTATCTTATCTGTCACTGTCTCCCATTTTGTGTTGAGGACTTCCTAAGTCCCTTTTCATTAAAGGTCATGTACTACCATCATCCAGATATTAAAAGTATTTCAGACTTTCTCCACTAGAGCAAAACAATATAATATAAGACCGTATCTTGTATTCTTTGCCTATGGTAGACAGTGCTTTTCCAAGTTATCCCACTGAAGAAGTAATCTGCGTTTACTCCCCAGTAGGAACATGGGATACATAGTGGGGAGTGGAAGACATCTGAGACAGCACTGATACCTTCTTTTATGTTTCTTTCAGTACCTAACAAACTGTCAGAGCTCAGGAAATCATAATAATGATATGTTATAGAAGTATAAATAAAAGTGGTTTTACCTTTCAGAATATGTTTGGTAAAAAGAAAGAGTAGGTATGAAGAAGCTGTGGAAGCATTTTTCTGCAAAGCTTTTAGCCCATAAAAAAATGAAAAGAAAAACTAGCAGGCAACTAAGTACAAGGAAAAGCTATTTGTCTATAATATTTCTGTGAAATTAGCTCAGAGTTCCTTACTGCTCAAAAGCTGAGCTACTGTTCACTTTTGATTCAGGTCAATGCCCAGTAAAAGCATCAGGAGCGTGCCTGGATGAGGAATAAATAAAAGAGCCAGCTATCTGCATTTTGATCCTTGGAGAATACCTCCCTATTTATTTTGTATTTATAAGTAGGTATTGTAAGTGAAGTGTTTAGCCCAAACTTTTTGTTGCTGCATTCTCCACATCTGCCTTAATATTGACCAACAGATGTCTTTCAGTCCACTTCATGTTAAGAGCTTAAGAGGGTTTTCCAATTTGCTTGGTGGTTTTGGGATATGGCTATATATTCCACAGAGAATCAAGGTAGTTGGAGATCCAGTTCACGAGTGTGGCCCCAGACCAGTTTGTATAAAAGCTTTAGTAGCTGATAAGCTAGTTTGATATCCTGTTGCTAGGAAATGGTTATTGAGTGTATGAAGAATTTATTTAATAACTTACACTGTGCTCAGTGGGAAAAAGTCTGAGGTGAAAACAAGTGACAACTGAAGATCCCACCATATAAACATTTGAATGCGTTCTATTCACATAACACTGACCAGAAAAAAATAATTCCATAGTCTTAACTGGTGAAATCAACAGTGAATATAATATCTTACCATTAAAAATTACTAGACCTTATAAGACATGTTCTGATAAATGCATATCAAACAAATTCAAGTGGAAGCCTTCATAACAAATTTTGTGTGATGATAGCAAAGAAAAATACAAAATTATGTTATCAGAATTTACAGTATCATTAGTCATTATTTGTTATCAATGTCCATGCAACAGATGTCATTGACACATTGACACATGTACTTTTGATAACAGCTTGGTTGCCTGTGCAGTATTGAATTTAAATCTAATACAGAAGTCAAAAACATGATGAGAAATGTCATACGTACATTCTACCAGTCAGAGCACTTGTGCAGAAAAGTTGGCAGATTTTTAAACTGAAAAGATAATTAGAATATAATTAAAGGTATGTTATTTTTAAGGTGAAAACATAGATCATTGCTGAAAGGATTGTGAAGCACCAAAGATAACATAAAGGCCTAACCTAAATGCAGATTGTTTTAATTTATGTAATCAGATGTTTCTGTAGGACTACCTGTATGAAAAAGGTGTAGTGGTAATAACACGAATGAATAATGCCATTGCACTCTTTTTCCAAGAAAAAAAAAATCTATCCTTTTCCATCTATACGCAGCACGAAAGACAGGTTAGCAAAACCCAAATCAAGGTAAAGTTAAATTTAGAATTGTATTTGTTATGAACAAATTTGTTCTGTGATTCTCGCTTGAGTTGCATTCTCCCAAAGGCAGCTAAATCAAAGGTTAAACTGGATGCAAGAAAAAATAATAACACAAAAGAAATTCAGCAGTCTGATCCTGTTTGTAGATACTTTTCATAATATTTAGTCAAATCTTGACTTGGCTTATTTAGAATAACTTGTCTGAAGATTTTACTGTGGTGGTTTAAATACTTGATGCAGGTAGCTGCTTTTTCATTTACAGTCTGTTACATTTTAAGACTGTATCCTCTCAGTCCCTTTGTTCAGAAGTTGAGTAATATCACAATCCAACTGGTGTCTCTGCATGAGTTGCCCTAATTTGCAGAGTTGATACAGAAAAAAAGGTTTCTTTAATGAACAAATGCAATCTTAAGCCCTGGGATTCTGCATTGGTGAGGCTGTAACATGTGGTCTAATGATAGTGTGGAAAGCACACGTTTTTGTTTGAAGTTGGATTAGTGCAGGCAAACAGGTGCTAATCAGATCACAGTAAAATAGCACTGAAGGGTGTTTGGAGCTTTATGCCACTATGTTTTCAAAACATCACAGAAACTTTAGTAGTTGGTTCAGTAACACTACATGCAAGCTTAACATATAAGTGCAATACTTTATGTTTGAATCTCTCTTTTTAGTACCAGCACCAAGGGGCACATCTTTAAGATACTTTGTGAAGTTTTGGCAGGTACTGTTGATGGTGCTATTGCAAACAGAAAAACTTGGATGTTTGGAAGAATGTGACTGTTTTAAGTAAATCCATGTCTGAGCACACTAACATAACCAGTTAGCACAGTAAAAACAAGTTAATTTTCAAAAAAAATAACAGAACACAATGTGATCTTGTATTTCTTAAAGTAGAATACATACCTAATTTTTGTTCAATGTTTCAGAATAAAAAACAAAATTTAAAAAAAAATAGATAGATAGATATATGTAAGGCAATGATTTTCCAGTGGATTGTTTTACTTCACTTCTACATCTTTGGAACCTCCCTTCTGCTTTTGCCACATGCCTCACAAGTTCTCATTTTCTAATCCTGGCAGCAAGTAGGTTGCAGGTGACTTCCTATCCTTCTTCACAGTGGGGGGGAAAAATCCCTCTAGTACATATTCAGAAGTCTCTTGAAGGAGATTGAAAAATACTAAGAGCTTCCTCAACCCTTCCCTCTCCCAACCCTAAGAACAACTCAGCATCTCTCCTGAGTTCCCTGGACAGCTGAAAGCTCTGGAGAGGAAAAGATAGTAAAAGCATTTTAGTATGACAAATATTTTAATATCACAAATATTCTAAACTTTCTCTGCTTTACCCACGTCTTTATCCAGCAGCTACTGGTTGCTACTACATATTAGACTCTGCTGGGCATAATCTATATATGAAAACACTGGAACACTGTTTCCTCTCCAGCTGTTAGCTGTATGTCACCATATATCTCCTTAAGACAATTTTTTTCTCAAAATTTTCGTTCACAAATAAAAAGCAAAGGGAGAGGGATAAGGCTGTTAGATTCTCTTCTTAAAACAATGCATGGTTGGTGACCCTGTTTAGGATGTTTATTTCCTCTTAATATGAAAACACAGCAGTGAGTAAATGTCTCTGGTTTTGCATTGTATTCCATTTGTATTGATAGTCTCAGTCATTCTGACTATACTGTCAGAGTAACTGACTGGGAGTCACTTAATTTCTACACATACCTTCCTTCTTGGGAGTTATTTCATTTCTACATGGACCTTATACAAAATACACCAAGACTTGTAGAGTTTGATACCTTGAGAGTTTGATCTCTGTTTATTGGAATTGTAGAATCTACTGGAAAATGAGAAAGAGTCTAGAAGGAAGGTTGATAAATGCTAGCTGACAGAAAAAAAGACTGATGTCCCACCAGCGCACTGATTGAGGGGTCATTGGTATAGCAAGACACTACTTGATAATCACTAGTGTAATGAGTGGCATCACGGAGGGACAGGCATTGGGACTTGCCTTCATATTCTCACCATAAAAACTTTCAAGGTTGTGAAAATTTATATTCCAAAAGCTTCACAGTTGAAGACTGACTGTTTTATGCTGAACATACAAGAGTTTTCACCTAATTACTGTGCTATGTTCATGAAATTATACAGGCAAAAATCAGAGTCTCCGTCTGCATGCTGATAGAACAAGTGATGAAGGGGTAATACTGGAATATTTTTTTTCTGTATCAAATTTGACTGTCATTAGTTAGGATCATCTTGATTGCAATACTGCCAGTTACCTTCCCCAGCTGCTTACTTTTTAACTTGAAAGCGACATGGGTCTTATTATCTTAGATCTCTAATTTGTTTCCTTAAATTTAGGTGCTCACATATGAAAACCTGGAAGTATGAATATGACAAGGATTAGCATATAGTAGTTAATGTGGCAGTGTGCAGGGTCCTTAAAGATTGGCTAGTGTACCTTGATATTTTTAGTTTGAGTAGGAAAATACTATGCTATGTTATCTGGAAATCCTTGATGAGGTATCAAACACCAGCAAACTGATGCTGATCCACTTTCAGGTTTTGTCTTTAGAAATCAGTTCTGCACAGCAAACCAGCCTTTCCTAAAACCTGAACTGAAGCTGCTATATGTATGGTATAGGCTTCCATTGTTCATAAGCACAAAAACTCAGTAACTATCACTGGAGTCATTATTAAAATTCAAAAGCAAACAAGTAACAAATAATAGCAGTATTTCTTCATGAAGGTTCAAATAATGGAAAATCCCTACTTGTGGTCTTTTTTATTAAATCAGCCCTATGTGTGTAAAGCCATCTTTGGTTGGCACTTAGCCTGTGGTTCAGTGGATTATAGCCCCACTGCTGTGACTCAGGGCTGGATTATCTTTTGAAATCCTAAAAAGCTGCTATGACTGCATAGGGCAAGATTTTTTTTCTGGTAGAAGTCAGAAATCTGTAAAATTAACATGGTAATGTTATTACTAGATAGAATCAATGGTCCCTCTAGGCCAGCATCCTGTCTCTGACAGTGGCAAATGTCAGAACTTTCAGGAGAAAGTATAGAACTTCAGTGTCAACAATATTTCAGTCAAGTTTCCTCCCCAGCAGCAAGCTGCTAGTGGGTAGCTTAACCCTACTTCATGAGTATTTCAATTCTTTTCCCCCATTATTCCTTTAGCTACCTAAAGAAATGGATGAATACTTTATTGTTCATATTCATGATTGTACAAGCAACAAAATGAGACAGCCTTTCACTTTTTTCCTCGTCAAAGTATTATTCTCTGACAAGTAGTTTCACACATTATTTTAGATGATACCTATTTACTGTTATTTTAAACATGTGTCTCTTCATTTTAATAAATGGTTTTGGGTAAAGGGAGTGAAAAAAACCATTCTTTTAGACTATTTCTTGTTTTACATGTCTACAACTTTCCCTTGTGTTCACCCATCATAGCAAACTAGGACAGCAAAATATCCTAACCTGCTTCAGTACTTGTCATACGGAGGGAGATGGCAGAGAATCTTCACATCCGTAGTCTTTTTGCTGGCTGTCTCTGCTGTCTCACTTGTGATGTACTCTTTTTTTGTAGTCTTAGTAACAGTAACTATTCCCCAGGCTTTTTTTTTTTTTTTTTTAATAAGAGGTAAGGCAGCAAAAATAATTCCAGAATTATGTCTTTTTTTTTTTTTTTCTTGCTAAGTTGTCCAGTGAAGGTATTGAGGCCAGGCTTGGATTTGGCCAACAAATAGTGCCTGTTGAGCAGGTCTCCTGGAGACTGATGACTTTTCACTCAGTGAAATAACCTGCCCATTATTAAAATGTAATAATTTTCTGTAAGATTTTTTTAACAGAAGCAATGCCTTTTCCATGTGTTATCTCAAATTACAAACATGTTGGTGCTGATAATTATTTCCATATATATATTATCATGTCCTACAAGGCCTGTAATTTCCTTTGACCTAAGCTGTAGTTTGATACATTATTTGATCTGCGCTCTTAGTGAGTCATTTTATCCATATGTATTTAGTTAATTGGTTATTTTTCTCCCCGCCCATGTTTATATATAATATACTCTACAAAGGAAAAAGAAATCTGACTGCTTGCAGCTGAGTCTAGTAAAAGAGCAATTAGGTTCTATCAGAGCCAGCAGCTGTCCGTAATGAATTCTGAATTAAAATTATGAGTGAAGAAAAGAATCCAGCCATCTGCAGGAAATGTGAAAATATTTTTATAACCCAATAGCTGAATTCTGGAAAGGGATATCTCTGAGATTTCCCAGCTGTACCTACAGTAAATTCCAGAATATCCATGGACACACAGTATACTGGAACACATTGCATCAACTTGGCTACCCAGCATGTTTGGCTAACTTCGAACAGGCTGTATTTTTATCTAAAGTAATCAGCACGAAAGCCTCTTTAAATCATCTCCCTGTGTCTCTAGAAGTAAAATGCAGCTTCAAAAATAGTCCTGTTATCTGTTAGTGGAGGCTTTCCAATCAGTATTCTGCCCTGAATATTAATCTTTCTTTGTTTTTCATACTTTTACAGATTTATTTCAGGGTCTCATCATTTGTTATCATCTTTTGTCGATGACTGCTGTTCCAAGTGAATCCTGCATTGTGGTGCCTTTTTTCTTTTTCACCTAAATTTTAAAAATAGGTTTAATTGTTGAAAAATTATCATAATACTATCCAAGATACTTTCAAAGTTCTACACCAAAACCCCCATGATTTTCATAATAGCTTGTCCACAGTATTTGCTACTAAGGTTCAAAAATCCTGCAAAAAACAGAGAGATTAGTGTCCAACCTCTAAATGACAAATTGTGATTAAGAAATGTGAAATGCTTAGTGGTATTAACCTCTCACAACCTGATGTTCTACTACATTATGTAGAAGTCATGCTTGTATAAAAACTGCTGAGGGTAAAGAAATGAAACATCAGAAATAGTATCAGTAATCAAGATCTTCAGGTGTCAGTGGAGTATTGTCAGAGATATTGAAAATGGTGTTTATTCTTTTCACCTCTAGGTCTGAGAAAACAGAGGTCTAGCAAGAGCCTTGATATGAGTTCATCAAAGAAGATTGATAGATTATGTTTTTTCTGTTTTCTGCTATGTAACATCTCACTGCATTATTACTGTATTGCAACCATTTTAGTTTAGACCAAATCTAAAGTGGCAAAATCATGTTTGTCTCATCCTCTGAATGTATCCTCTGGATATATCAGTTTTCCACAGAAAAGGAAGAGACATCTTGAAGTGGAGATCCAAAACACTAGGTCTGCTACTAAAGTCCCATCAGCTTCAAGCTTAAGGGCTAATTTCTAGTAGTTTCAAAGTTTTCAAAGGGGGGGGGGGGGGGGGGGGAGAAAAAAAGAAAAAGGATTTATATGGAGTCCAGTTCATTTAGGGCTTTGAACTGGTTGAACTGTGATTGGTGCAGAAAAAAAAAAGCCAATGAGAACTAGATGTGAAGGGGGGAGGGAGGTGATAACATCAGGCCCGTCCTTGAGGCTCCTGAGGCAAAAGGAGTCTGGGAAACACAGATAAAGCACCACAAAGGAAGGCCACCTGAAGAGCGACACAAATGAAATGGAGCCATTCCAGCTAGTAAGTCAGCCCCATTGGGCGCCCAGCTGAAGTGCCTTTACACAAATGCACGCAGCATGGGGAACAAGCAAGAGGAGTTAGAGACGTACGCACGCCTCCAGGGCTACAATCTTATTGGCATTACTGAGACATGGTGGGATGGCTCTTATGACTGGAGTGTTGGAATGGAGGGTTACAGCCTCTTCAGGAAGGACAGGCTGGGCAGACGGGGTGGGGGTGTTCCCTCTATGTCAATGACCAGCTGGAGTGTGTGGAGCTCCACCTGGGGATGGATGATGACCGGACAGAGAGTTTATGGATCAGGATTAAAGGGAGAACAGGGGCAAGTGATGTTACCGTAGGGGTCTGCTACAGACCACCAGATCAGAGTGACAGGGAGGATGGGGCCCTCTATAGGCAGATAGAAGCAGCATCACGCTCGCACACCCTGGTCCTCATGGGGGACTTCAACCACCCCGCTATCTGTTGGAAGGACAACACAGCAGGGCACGTGAAATCCAGGAAGTTCTTGGAATGCGTTGATGATAATTTTCTTCAAATGATCGAGGAGCCAACGAGGAGAGGAGCCATGCTGGACCTTGTCCTTACCAACAAGGAGGGACTGGAGGGGGATGTCAAGTTCAAGGGTAGCCTCAGCTGCAGTGACCACGAAATGGTAGAATTCAAGGTTCATAGGAAAGTGAGGAGGGTGTGCAGCAAGCTTGCTACCCTGAACTTCAGAAGAGCAGACTTTGGTCTCCTGAGAGATCTGATTGGCAGGGTAGCGTGGGAGAAAGAACTGGAGGGGAGAGGGGCCCAAGAAAGCTGGTTGGCATTCAAGGATCACCTCCTCCAAGCTCAGGAGAGGTGCATCCCGAAAAAGAAGAAGTCAGGCAAAATAGCCAGCAGGCCTGTGTGGATGAACAAGGAACTGCTGGACAAGCTCAAGACCAAAAAAGAGGCCTATAGAAGGTGGAAGCAGGGATGGGTAAAATGGGCAGAATATAAAGAAACTGTCCAAGTGGCCAGGAACCAGATCAGGCAAGCGAAAGCCCAGGCAGAACTAAATCTAGCCAGGGACATCAAAAACAATAAGATAAACTTCTATAGACATGTCAGGGATAAACACAAGACTAGGGAAGTTGTGGGCCCTCTCCAGAAGCAAACGGGAGACCTGGCCTCCCAGGATATGGATAAGGCTGAGCTACTGAACAACTTTTTTGCCTCTGTCTTCACCGGCAAGGGCTCTAACCACGCTGCCCAAGTCACGGAAGGCAAAAACACGGGCTCTGCAAATGAAGAACTGCCCACAGTATGAGAAGATCAGGTTCGAGACCTCTTAAGGAACCTGAAGGTGCATAAGTCCATGGGACCTGATGAAATCTACCCACGGGTCCTGAGGGAGCTGGCGGACAAAGTTGCTAAGCCACTTTCCATCATATTTGAGAAATCCTGGTAATCTGGCAAAGTTCCTGCTGACTGGAAAAAGGGGAACATAACCCCAATATTCAAAAAAGGAAAACAGGAAGACCCAGTGAGCTATAGGCCAGTCAGCCTCACCTCTGTGCCTGGCAAGATCATGGAGCAGATCCTCCTGGAATCTCTGCTAAGGCACATGGAAAATAAAGAGGTGATTGGAGACAGCCAGCATGGCTTCACCAAGGGCAAATCGTGCCTGACAAATTTGGTGGCCTTTTACAATACTGCCACAGGCTTGGTGGACAAGGGCAGAGCAACAGACGTCATCTACCTGGACTTATGCAAAGCATTTGACACTGTCCTGCACAACATCCTGGTCTCAAAATTGGAAAGTCATGGGTTTGATGGATGGACCACTCGGTGGATCAGGAACTGGCTGGATGGCTGCACTCAAAGGGTTGTGGTCAATGGTTCAATGTCCAATTGGCGGCCAGTGACGAGTGGAGTTCCTCAGGGGTCAGTACTGGGACCAGTGCTGTTCAACATCTTTGTCGGAGACATGGACAGTGGGATAGAGTGTACCCTCAGCAAGTTTGCCAACGACACAAAGCTCGGTCACGCGGTCAACACGCTGGAGGGAAGGGACGCCATCCAGAGGGACATGGACAAGCTTGAGAGCTGGGCTCATGCAAACCTCATGAAGTTCAACCAAGCAAAGTGCAGGGTCCTGCACCTGGGACGTGGCAATCCCAGGCACAAATACAGGTTGGGCAGAGAATGGCTGGAGAGCAGCCCTGAGGAGAAGGACTTGGGGGTGTTGGTGGATAAGAAGCTCAACATGAGCCGGCAGTGCGCGCTGGCAGCCCAGAAAGCCAACCGCATCCTGGGCTGCATCAAGAGAAGTGTGGCCAGCAGGTTGCGGGAGGTGATTCTATCCCCCTACTCTGCGCTCGTGAGACCCCACCTGGAATACTGTGTCCAGCTTTGGAGTCATCAACACAGGAAGGACATGGACCTGTTGGAACGGGTCCAGCGGAGTGCCACGAAGATGATCAGAGGGCTGGAGCACCTCTCCTATGAAGACAGGCTGAGAGAGCTGTGGTTGTTCAGCCTGGAGAAGAGAAGGCTCCGGGAGACCTCATAGCAGCCTTCCAATATCTGAAGGGAGCCTACAGGAGAGCCAGAGAGGGACTCTTTGTCAGGAGATGTAGTGACAGGACAAGGGATAATGGTTTTAAATTGGAAGAGGGGAGATTTAGATTAGATATTAGGAGGAAAGTCTTTACTGTGAGGGTGGTGAAGCACTGGAACAGGTTGCCCAGGGAAGTTGTGGATGCCTCATCCCTGGAAGTGTTCAAGGCCTGGCTGGATGGGGCTTTGAGCAACCTGCTCTAGTGGAGGTGTCCCTGCCCCCATGGCAGGGGGGTTGGAACTCGATGATTTTTAAGGTCCCTTCCAACTCTAACCGTTCTATGATTCTATAACTGAGGAGACCTGGTGCTGTTTTCTTTTTTGCATTGCGCTTACCAAATGAAATCTGTGTCCAGATAATAATCTGGGACATCATCTCTGTTCCGTCAGTCTAAAACCCAAATGGCTATGAAAACAGGGTTCCTGCGGGCAGTCAGTGTTAAGAAAAAGAAACAATTGTTGACCACAGTAAGTGTACAAACACGTAGAATTATTGAGGGGCCCAGAAAGACTCTGAAACTAGGAAACACCTTAGTGTTCAACAAGTACTTTCAAGGTCATCCTGTTATCCAGTACTGCAGAACAAATTTCATCCCACCTTCTTTAATTTATTTTCAGATAGCATGGGTTCACCTTCCTCTTTCACACATAGATAGGGTAATAGCTCTTCTACATGTTCCACATGAAAATGTAATCAAAGTACAGAAATATGCAAAAGTACAAAACAAATCCTCAATAATGTTCCACCGAATACAAAACAGGTTGAAATGCAAAGAAAGCAATGAGTAGTTAGCAGCAAGCAGCATAATTTCTGGTTGTTGACTTCTTTGCTGTACTGTAATCTTTACTTCTATTTATTGGTGATAGATAGGATCACAGTGTACTTCCTGTTATAGATTACCCAGAGTATCAGTTTCTGTATTTACTACAGCTGTTCATGCATAGATCTATCTTTAATTGAAGGTAACGAGTCACAGTAAGATGTGTTTTTAAAATTAACCTCAAAATGCATTCTGTTTCTAAACTGTATTTCACTAAACTCTTTTTTAGTAAATTTTAGATCTTTCTTTATTGGAATGCATAATGACAAGAATGCTTTGTGAATGCATTGTACAGTACAAAGTACAAATACACACTGAATCTCAACAAATCTCACAGAGAAGATATATTTAGGATAGTTACTCTGATGCTAAATACAGAATGCAGTACACTGAGTATGTGAGATTGTATTAGAGGAGGAGGAAAATAAGGAGTATATCTGAGAAATGGATTAATTTTGAAATAAAATATTACAGTAAATCTTTGTGCACAGATAAAACAGTACAGAGAAATAGTTTATTCCAATTTCTTGTCTTTATATATCTGAGTAGTTGAAGAAATCAGGTGATTTATAGTAAGGCGTATATATAAAAATCCTCTATGAAAGGTAGCATTATGGCATGTATTGCAATATAAAATCAACAACCAACTCTGAAGGGAAACCGAGATAAGAAAAATAAATGGTATGAAAAAGGGTCAATGAACTTTTCAGTTGACATATTATGTAATTTCTGCTATATTCCATCTCACAAGCAGAACAATAAGAGATTTTTTTTTTCACCAACAATTAATGATTTTGGGAAAGAAAGAGGCAGAAGTACTCTGTGATATTCTGTCCCTTTTAAGGAAGAAAAAGCAAGGATAAGAAATAGTACTGTCCCTTTTCAATGGCATAGTTCCTAAAAGTGTCAGGTACCCAAAGGCAGAAGTGTTGATTCAAAGGAAGAGGTCTAGTTGATCTGATTAACAGATGGGGGGCATGGAATGCTTGTGCTTTCTTTTAGTATGTGGGACCATGAGACCAATTCTAGACAGCGTGTTTAAGCTTCTCTCCCAGGACATGTCTAGAATGTTATTTTCTAAGAGTGCCTACCCAGCAAGGTCTAATAAAAGGATTTCTGTAGGACAAGTTGTGTCTATAACTTGTTGGTTAATAACCCTTAATGGATCCTTTCCTCTGTGAAATTCTTTTTTGCATCCATGGTATTCTGCAAAAATGAGTTTTACAATTTAATTATGTACTACATGAAAAACTACTTCCTGTTTGTTTTAAATTCTCTGTCTCATCATTTCATTTCAGGATCCTATTTCTTCTGTTACAAGCAAAAAGGAATAGTCATTTTCATTTTCATTACATCCTCCACATAACACTAGTTTTATGCCCTTCTTTCATATCTCCCTTTCTCTTGAGTCTTCTCTGCTCCAAATTGAGTTATCTAGTTTGAGTAACCTCCCCTTCATACATTGTCATCCTCTTTGACATGTTTCTTCAACATTATGATTTCTCTACCATTCTTGAGATGGACCACACTGCTTGTCCTGGAGGCAAATGCAAGGGCAGCCCTTTGGGTTGCAAAAAGGCCTCAGAATGTCATTCATGGAAAAATTTACAGAAACCTTCAGTAAACAAGGGATTCAAAGGGTGGTGCATGAATGAATGAGTGTGAGAGTGAATAAAGATATCACACAAAATCCTTCCAATCCTACAGAAACCTCCTAAATCTAACTCCAGTGCAAACAGGTATCTTCAGGTAAATGGCGGTCACATTTTAAAAGTATGCTCAGACGTTATCTGTGACTGTAATATCTGTGGTATCAGATGTTATTTTCCTTTACTCCATTACTGTACTGAACTAGCTATACATGTTACTTCCATAGTGCAACATGGTACATCTTCTTCCACTGCTAACACGTAAATTATTTCTAATACTTGTGAGCTATCAGTTAGTGGAGTTGCTCTTTACGTTATGCACTTTTACTACTACATTCCTGTATTGCTTTGAACGTATATAGGAGTTCTTCTGCATTTCTGTAAAGTGCTGGCTCATGACAGACCTGAATTTAAAGTCTAGTGAGAGGATTTGAACTGCAGTAATGAAATGTCCTTGTTAGAAGTGTCTCTTAAAATATTTTTCTTTTGTTTAGTTGAATGTTACTAATGCTATGTTTTTATCCTGCATGGAAAACTCAGCTGTAAAAATTATTTTAATAAACTTACTCCCTGTTATTCCCTCTATCTCTTTGAGAAATTTAATGGAGTTCTGATTTTGTATGTTTTAATGTTCAATTAAAAAAAAATATCAGAAAACGAGATTTCACTACGAGTACATAATATTTGAGAGTTTGTTTGGTTTTGTTCATGATACAGTCCGATAAGACAGCTTCTTCTACCTTATCTCTCCAGAGCTAAATTTAGGATTACATGAAGAACATATTTTCTTTCTGAACATTATTACACTTCTGCAATTGCATATTACAAAAAATTGACTTAAATCTGGGACAGTTGTTTTGAAGAATTTATGGTAATGGTAGAATTCTGATAATGTAGAGACTGAAAGGAAAATCTTCATAAAGCTCAATAAAGGAAGAAAGACCTAAGGCTGACTTTTGATTTGTGGCCCTCCTATGCTTTTGCCTGCTATCTATGAAAACTCTGGGAGCTCTTGACTGAGCTTTATGTACTCGTAGTGAAATCTCGTTTTCTGATATTTTTTTTCCTCTTGTTCATTTTAAGAAGCTTTTTGTGAATTTGGTGACAAATATGGTTGCATCCATGCATAGCATAGAGATTAAGAAAATGCAGTGGCTAAAGTCTTTTGTTTGGTGAAGCATTACACCTAAAAAATATGTCGTATACCATATTTGATTGCTGGCATCCAACCATAACCACAGTGAGAAGAGAAGAAAGTCATTGAGCACTTGCAGATCAATTATCAAAGGTCTCTTATAAGCCTGTATAGGAATTCTTGAAGCAGTCCAGTATCTCTTCTAAATTGAAATTTAAGTTTATGTCTTTGCACAAGGTCTTTTTGCTATTTCACTCAGATGTATCCCTTCAAAAGGATATTCAATGATTTTTTGCTGCTTCTTTGATAGAGGGGTGATTTTCAACTATGTTCTAATTTCCTAACAGGAAAAGGAAAAAATAATCTAACTATTGCCCTTGTCAGGACTACTACAAGGATTGTAGGATTGGAGTCTAATTAATCATATGAAGTTTCTCAGTAAAATTCAGGCATTTTTATATGTTTGCCATATCACGAGCAATTTTATCTACTTTCAGTTCATAAATGCAAGCTTCATTCAATCTGAAACTGTAATATTCAATAAAATTCTCCCCTGATATGAGTCAAAGATGTCCTAAATGATTTTTGGTCCATATTTTACTGTCTTTGCTTCCAATTAAATGATCTGTGAATACTGGCAATTACACTGCATTCCTTTGCCAAATCACTGAAGTATCAGTAAAGGATCATCGTTTAAACAGCTACAAATTAATCACAAAAGCCAACCTTTAACACATCCATACAGTGATTTTAATGTGAAATGTCCCTCTTATGCCTCTTAATTTTTCTTTTTGTGAATTGCAGCTGTATTGCATCACAGGACATTAAACATGTTTCAGCTCTTGGGACTGAGTCAGACGTGTTTTTAGAAATTAAAAACAAATGTTGTAATACGATAAATGATAATATTTGAAGCAATAACACTTTCTTATAGGTATGCCTATTTAATAGATTGCTTAGGTTTTAAAAGTAACAGTATCTTTTCAATAGCTGAAGTGATGGAATATTTTTTTAAACTCTAACTTTGACAGTAATACCAAAAGATGCAAACCAAAAGGGCAAGAAATTCAACAAGTGTAGAATTAATTTGTGAAATTATTCTCATTAGCTGAATTATGATCTTTAGAAGAAATTAGATAGGATTTTTTTTTTGATGTTCCAGTGGCATATTAGTGAATATTCAAACTGCATGGCTTCCCAGCAGTGTATTGGTACCATATTAAGAAGTCGGTATGAACACAGAAGAGAAGGAGAAGCAAGGGATAAAGATAGGATAGTTTCTTTTGCTTGTATAGGAAGCTATTGGATTTTGGAGTTAGAAGGTATCTGGGGGCAAAGAGGAAGGAAGGTAAAATATTCATAGCATTGGTTTCATTTTTACCTGGAAACGAATATGGGTAGTCTGGTGGACGCATGGCTCATTTATAATTGGCAGAAGTGGAATGTCCTGGATATGTTAAGGTACAGAAATATCTTGCTGGATAAAATGGGTGAATAAATTTAGCCCCTCTAGCCTTACCACTAAAATATTGTTGCATAGTAATGTGCTTTGATTTGGTGTCACGATCTTCACAACCTCTGCATAAACCTGTAAACTAGCAAATATCTTGTGTGGTACAGTATGCTAATAACTATTCCTCTTTGAGTTTTCTCATGGGAAAAGTATATAAATGGTAATAGAAGACATGAAGAGAAGAAATGAAAACTGCTTGTTCGAGCTGAAAGTGCAAGCTTTTATCTGGGTTGGAATTTTGCAGTTGTGGTCTGTAGGTACCAGTGAACCTTTTAATGTTTGATCTGAAAAATGACATATCCAGTTATAAACATGGTGCTGGAACATTAATTCATTAATACATGATAGGAAAGAGAACCATATTCTAAGCTTCTGAGAGCATCTGCACTGTCAAACCCTCTTATTTCTCACTTTGTCAGCAGTTGTTAGGCTAATAAAACCTGAATGCAAAGAGGAAGCATTTAAGGAATGGTTTAAAACTTTTTATAAACCAGTCTGACATACAAATGTGTGCTACTTGTAGTGATTTCTTTGCAATCAAAAAAAAAAGAAAAGGCAATAATGAGACAATTTTTTTAGTTCTCCATCACTACTGACCAATGTTAAGGTCACTAAGGTTTCCTGGAATGCAAAGCTTATATTATACAAGGTAAATGAACTCCCATTTAGCTAGGATAGCCATCATTTCATTTGTCTGTATATTTTCTTTCTCTACAACTCCCATTGATCAATAGCATTGATTGGTAAGTTTTCTTAAGCTCAGTATATTGATTAATTCTTGTCAGAGTGGCATCTAAGAAAGTTGGGATTGATGCTGTTCGGTCTGTTAGCAGAAGTCCTCAGGTGCTTGAAGGGGATCTGCTTCTGGGAAGAGTAACTGGTGACAAGAACACATGATTAACAATATATAAATATGCAATCTTAGAAACAAACTTACCTCGTGTGAGTTTAAAACATCTTTCTGCTCTGTACTTCTTTCTGATTTGGTTGTAAGTAAATGCAGTTTGCTGGTAACTGGCAAAGATTCTTAAAGCATCATCTGAGAAATAAAGGCTTACCCTTCATTATTGATTTCAGGATGGACTTATGATAATATCTCATGAAAATATAGAATTGTGAGAAGATCTTGGTTTTTATATAACTGTCCTCTAGAAGCTGGGTTGTAATTTTTATTTCTTTCTACCTCTTCTCAAACAATGGCAGTTTATTTTGTTCTTAAATATCCTTAACCTAGATCATGTCAGTGTCTTGAGGGTTTATGAACTGTTTGTTGCTTACTATACTACCTACTGCATTTCATTTCACTAACTGAAAACAGTTAAGCATTTAGAAGGCCAGAAACTATCATTCATTGTCACAGACAAGATGTGATCCCAGATATAAAAATTATACAAAAACCCCATATACATAATACTTGTGCTTTATATAGCTCTAGGTATGCAAATAGTTGAAACAAAACTTCATCAGGTACAGTCATAATACATGGCTGTAAAAAGAAAGTCATCCATCTGAAGATTTGATTGAGTACAGCTGATGTCCAAACATCTCCATAAAATAATTCCTTTAGAGATTTTAGGAAATAGGGCTTCATTTGGCACACAAGTTGCATATTCAGACCTTCTGTATATTTTCTGGTCTTCTGTATTCTATAGTCTTTGTCATATTCCTTCTGCATTATTCCTATTCAGTTATGCCAAATCTGTAATAAAAGATCACGTATGACTAACAGTAATCACATCAAGGTGAGAACTGTAAGACTCCTTTTCCTCTTCTGATTGCATGACATTGTCTTAAGGAGTTAGTAAAGGTAGTCCATTCGTGTGACACACAACAGCTTTAAGACAGGGAGGGAATGACTGAAAATCCTTGAAAGTCTGGCATATTTTGACAGCAGCTATCATAAAAATAAACTGCTGTTAAGTAGGCCTATTACTGAGACAGGTTTAATTCTCTTAGGTCCAACTGAATATTTCATGATCAAGGTTTATTCCTGTGCCAAGGTCACAGCTGACCCATGTCTTCTACCCTGAAGTTGCACCAATGAGAGGAAAGCAACTCTCTAGATCAGAGTTGTTCCTGATGATTCCCTTACTGTGCAGAGCTAAGAAGTAGTAGTTTCTTTGGCCTCAAGAGGGTTGATGTGACTTCACTTCAGCTCCTGCCTAAAACCAACAACTTACTTCACTCAGAATATGTGAGGAAGCACTAACTTTGCCTCTGCCTGAAAAATATTACTCACCCAGTCTGGACATTAATTCAATGCTGTAATTTCGGGCTTTAAGCATATTTTAGTCCTTTTGTAATCTGTCCCTTGAAATAATGTGATGATGGAGCATCCTGGTCCAGGATCTGGCCATTCCAGATGTTTCTTACATTTTCCTAGAAATGGAAGGCAGACATTGAAGTGAGCAGATGGGGATTTCCCCAGCCTACACCTATCACTTCTAATTAGGCATGTCTCTGCATTGCAAAGAATAACAGTATGTATGTCCAGGCTAAGTGAAAGAGCAAAGGACAGAAAAACTGTGTTAATAGGAGCCGCATTGACACAGTTAGGAGAGGAATAGACCGTTTACCTCCACAGCATGATAGAAATATGTAAGACTTATTTTCTGTAACATTATTGTTTGTCAATAAATTAACCTGTGGAAACAGAATAACAACAACAGCGTTTAATGAGTTAGAAATCATGCTACAAATAAAGCTTGAATTCTTAGAGGATTCATCATCTCCAGTAATTTCCATTTTTAAGAACATATATTTCTAGAGCATGTTGCAATATGTTTTATTTCTATTACAGTCAAGTCTGAAACTGCAAGATGCAAAGATCTCATATAAAAGCATTCCACGTTCTCAATTGCTTTTAATGGGTGTTAAAGGAGTTTACTCATTTCAGGGCACCAACCTCTTTC
Organism: Numenius arquata; assembly: GCF_964106895.1. NCBI lineage: Eukaryota > Metazoa > Chordata > Aves > Charadriiformes > Scolopacidae > Numenius > Numenius arquata. Next base: position 32,327,014 of record NC_133616.1, on the reverse strand, counting down.
ATAAAAACTGATGTTCGAATTCAGAAAAATGTGCTCTTCAAATCAGTGTTATGAAACTTTAAAACTTGAATGCCATAAAAGTAAGCACAATGCTTGAAATAGTCCTTCATGTTTTCTTTCCTATGTTCATTTTTTTTAGTGCTGGAGTCGGCAGGACTGGCTGTTTCATTGTGATAGATGCCATGTTAGAGAGAATAAAGCATGAAAAGACTGTAGATATTTATGGCCACGTAACTCTAATGAGAGCGCAGAGGAATTACATGGTTCAAACTGAGGACCAATACATCTTTATCCACGATGCACTGCTGGAAGCGGTGACGTGTGGAAATACCGAAGTGCCAGCCAGAAACCTGTATGCATATATCCAGAAGCTGACACAGATAGAAACAGGCGAGAATGTCACAGGAATGGAACTGGAATTTAAGGTACTTGGATTTTATGTTGTGGAAAACCAAAACCAAATGGTGTAACACTTAATGCTGCTCTGATCTCCATCCGTTGTTTCTAGTAATCAAAAGATAAGACATTGGCAGGCTAAAATTTTAAATCAGGAAGGCAATCCTTTGAAAAATGTGCAATTCTGTCTTCAATTAATGATCAGACAAGAACCATTCAGTGATGGTGGTTTAAGCCTGCTGTTCCTTTATTGCTTCAATAGCTTGAAATATGTATTTGTGTAACTGTTTAATACTCAAATTTGTCCATATACATTAATGGAGCAGACATTAAACTTTTATACGATATTAGAAGAAGCTTTACAAATATTCAGGTAATGCAATAGAATATGGAAAAGTAAGCATCCGAAATGGAAATTATTCGTTAATGGATAATGAGCAGAGATCATAAAATCTGACAGCGTCCTTTGTTTTTGTTATACCTGCTCTTAATTATTTTATTTTCAACAGCGTCTTGCTAGCTCTAAGGCTCACACTTCAAGATTCATCAGTGCCAATCTTCCATGTAATAAATTCAAAAATCGCCTTGTCAATATTATGCCATATGAGTCTACAAGGGTATGCTTGCAGCCAATCCGAGGAGTAGAAGGCTCTGATTATATTAATGCCAGTTTCATTGATGGATACAGGTACTAATGTTAATGTGTTGTCATGTAGACTGTTTTAAAAGTTTACAAGATTATTTATGTAATTATATTGAAAATAACAAAATTTAGTATTGAAATTTCATATTGTTTATTATCTGTGCATGCCATGTTTGATTGGGTGGTTCTTTAAATATTAATAAAAGGTTTAGATTTTCATCCATGCAATACAGGAAAATTCTGTAAATGACATAGAGTCTTAAACATTTTATTTTTACCTACCTTTAAACCATTGAGTATGTTTTACATGCTGAAAGTTACTGAGCTTTTAAGCACATTCATGATTCACAACTATTCTGCTTAAAAGCTACATAGAAATAACATAAAGGAGATATACTCTTTGTGTCAAGGTGATAAGCTATGATCTTGGAACATAGATTAAGACTATATCTAGCCGGCAAAAGCATTTTATACATAAACAGTTGTGTAGCCCACCAGCATCTTTATGACAATAAGGGGCAATACGCTCTCAGCTGACTTAAGCAGCTGGTAGAAAAAGGCATGAAGGACAAGTGGTATAGTTTTCCTAAGGCAGTTTAGCTGTACCTGAGTATCTGTATCCACAGAGATCATTTTCTGAGCCTCTGCTCATAATTGGAAACAACCTCTATCTCCACTGTTACCCAAAAAAAGTGTTTCTGTTGATTGAAAGGAGCAAGAGCAACATGAATTGGTCATCATCTTATAAAGCTGCTGATCCAGAAGCTTTTAACAGCTTGCTGGTATCTTCCACTAGTAGGATATTTGGGTCTGGAAATGCAATGCACTCCATTCCTGAATTTTCTTCCTGCCTTACTTGTGCTGAAGGCATCAGACTGTTGAAAAGGAGTTAATAAAGAAACTGCTTGATTCTATAATTCCTAAACTTAATAGATTGTTAGACAGTTATTTCTACAAAATGAACCACCAAAACTGTTTCTTAAGTGCTTTTTACAGCACACAAAATTGAGCTATTAGTTGCATTAAAATTTAAATAATAATGATTAAGACACACATCATAATATTAACAGTCATTTCCCTCTCAAAGTTCTAAAAATAAAAAGCCATAGTTTGATTAAACAATCATAATAAGTTTTTAATGTGCTTATTAATAATAGTATATAATTTTTCCTCTCGATACTGTTTACTTAAAGAAAATTTGAATCAATTCACCTTTTTAGTAAAATATTTTCTTAATTTACTTTTTTTATAGACAACAAAAAGCTTACATAGCTACACAGGGTCCTTTAGCAGAGACAACTGAAGACTTCTGGAGAATGCTCTGGGAGCACAATTCTACAATTGTGGTCATGCTCACTAAGCTACGAGAAATGGGCAGAGTAAGTACTGCTGTAATATTCCTTTACTAAAATGTTTGTTATAATCATTTTTTATTAAAATATTTCATTGTTATAGGAAAGTCTAAAGATAAAGGTCAGGATTTGGGTTCCTTCTACTTTTGTAATATCAGTGGCATAGTTATTCGCCATGTGTAAGGTTTTCCAATCTGTAGGTGTGTTGCAATTGACAAGTTAGACATGGCATTTTGTTGTGGGAACACTGAGATTCAGCAACTGAGTTTGCCTGTTGACCTTCTGAAGCATGTATAGAGAGCATTGCTGTCTATTCAAAAATGAAAATTTCTCATTTGGAAACACCATTATTAATCTTTTAACAACATTAACAAAAAAGTGCAGTAATTTTGAGATCTCAGTGTCTTCTGTGTGTTCATAGTGCTGAACTTTAAAGTTTCAGCACCCAGTTTGCATCCTAAACTCATTCAAGTGCTGCTTTGTGAAATGGATAGAATGAAGCAGTTTACTATTTGGGCAGGATTACATCAAGATAAAACTGGTATGTGATAAGTGAAATCTGAGTCAGCCCATGTATCTGGGGAATAGAGATGATTCAAGATATGGTTAGTGGATGCAGAAGTAGATTCTGGACTGAGACCAGGGGGACTTGCTTCAACAGGGAAGAAGAAAGAAAACTGAAAGTGGCCTCAAGATTTAAATTGCATTCTGTGTTGAAAATTAAGCTCAGGATAGCTCTTGTCACTGATAAATAATAGAACTGAGCAGAAGTTTAAGCGAGTTCAGACATACAATGGCCAGAGAGAACTCCTTTGCAATGCAATATTGAAGGTCATTTTTTATTCTAGGTATGGAACTTCGTATTCACAGCAAGACAAACAGTTCTTTTTCCTGTCACTAATGGCACTTTCCATGAGCATTACACTTATCTGAGTGAAAATGGTTTTATACCATTTTATGGTAGTGGTCTTGAGTAATCGGAAATGTATTTTGCTTTGTTTTTTTTGTAGGAAAAATGCCACCAGTACTGGCCTGCAGAGCGCTCAGCCAGATATCAGTATTTTGTGGTAGATCCGATGGCAGAGTACAACATGCCACAGTATATTCTGAGGGAATTCAAGGTTACAGATGCAAGGGTAAGTTAACATAGCATTACACTAGTACACATAAGTTTAAAAGAAAATACAAATTTCTTTCTTTTCCTCTTTTTTTTTTTTTTAAATTTTTTATTATTATTAGAAAAACACTAGGGGTGTAATTTCTACAAGCAGTAAACACAAAATAGACAAAGTTATTATTAGAGGAATGGGATCTGTGTGTAAGAACCATTTACTTCATTCAGATCTAATATCTGGGCAGCACAACTTTGTAAAGTTCTGAATAACTATTTGTGCCACAAAACATTGTTATGTTTTATCACCTAAAAATGGATTATTTGAGGACCATTCCCCCTTTTTTCCTCATTTCCCCCTTGATCATTTTTGGGGGCAATTTTTATCACTTACAGCTGTAAATATGTTTTTTCTGCCACTCTTTAGGCTGAGGGAGCATGAAAGTTAATACATTGAGCTTTAAAAACTGCAAAGCAAATAGCATTCATAAGAAAAGCTTTACAAGCTTTGCACATTATAATTTAATTTTTCACATAGCATATTTTCAGGACTCCTACATATCTGCAGAGTAGATACATGCAGCTGTAACCCTAGCATCCTCATTTTCATAATGCATTTCTTATCTGAATTTCAGTCCAAAACTGAGCACTGATATAAGATCAAATGTACATAAACTTTAAATATATATGTGGCATTTCTCAGACTTTTGACTTCTAGCATTTTAGTCTGCATAGCAGGAAAAATTACTGACAGCCTCCATTTCTGTAAGCGCTGTAGAATACTACTTGTTTAGGCAAATAGCAGAATGTACTGTCCAGGAATAACATGAGTGATTACTCAGAGTTGCCAGTCAGCATCCAAAATATTAGACTTTCTCACAGTTAGCTAGACAGCTTCTTTTAATGTTAGCTTCAACTTAAATTGGTCCTACTGACAGTTAGCTGGGCAGTATTGTCACTAACCAAGTCAGCATATGAACATTTTAATTTGGCAAATGACACTTATGTGTGTGTTTTTGAAAAGAAACTGTAGACACACTGGAACTGATTTTCATTCTATTTGAAATCTAATGAGGATCACATGACTCATAGCTTCTTTAACTTATTTGTGCTTATCAAAAGTCGAGAAGAGCAGGCTCCTAACTTCAGTCTTTAACCACACTTGTAAGCGTAGACAGTCAAAGCCAATTTCGCCACAACTGTGCTGATAGTTTCATGGATCATCTATTAAAGATCTCTTCCATCTCAAGCTGGAAGAGGTCTTATACGACAGGGTTCACCAAGCTCAGATCACAAAATAACAATGATAACAAAAAGCTACAGATGTGGTTGAAGTGTCTACAAACAGTATATATTTCCAAAAAATTCTTTCAAGAGTTTATCATGAACTAGGATATTTATGAAAGTCTGTTTACTATATCTAACAAACAAGTAAAAAGTCTGAAAGGGTCAAATAACTTATTTTTTTAGAAGTAGTTTTATTGGACCTGATATTAATAAAAAAATAAAAGTGCCAAGCATAGGTGCTCATTGGCAGTCCTGCTGTGACATTTTACCATCACATCATTGCTTTTCAAATTTTAAAAATCTCTTTACGTTGATGGTCCAAATTTTGTCAAACAATGCACTGACAACCTCACAGGGCCATCTTAAATTTTGTAGATGTGCTGGGAAACTCTAGTTCCTTCCAAATTTACTGAAAGTGATGGGTACTACTTACCAAAATATGCATTATAATTTTCCAGTAGTTACGCTTTTATGGCTGTCATACTAAGTAATTGAGAACATCTAACTAAATTGTTGTACTCAAAGAAGAGTAAATGCTGCAGTGGTTGTAACCAGCCTCTCTGCCTCTTACCTCCAAAATCATCCATAATGTCAGAATACCATTCGTGCTGTAGTAGATCCAAGCCAGCCAATTATTCCCAAGGGACAAGAAAAGAAGCACACTGCCTTTGTAGGTATCAGCAGCAAGTATCTGGTGTAGAACTGTTATTTCTGAAACTGAGCTGTGAATTGTTGTAAGGTGAAATTGACCTCTGTAAGTCTTTCAATATACTACTTCAGACTGCTTTTATACTCATTTTCTCTGTAAACTCCAGAGGTCAATATGATGGGGCAGTGTCATATAAGGCTAAACTATTAGTGATGGCTGTAAGAGCATATTATAAATTCTACAGCCTTATCAAAAGACAATTGAATCTCCCCTGTGAGGAGCAAGAAGAAATCCAAACAGTCAGCCGATCAATAGGATGATACGTTAAAAACCCTCTGCTCCACGTAAGGATCTGAAAGTTCACATTTTGATAACTAACTGTGCAAACTGTCACAATATTTGAAAATACAGATTTTAATAAAATTTGGCATTTATATTTGGACTGCTGCACTGCTTATAATGTCAGTAGCAGAGGGAAATGTGTAAGAAATTGCAGATCAGTTCCCAATATGTTTTAATGCTAGTCTAACATCAGACTAACTAATTTTACTTCTATACTCATTAAATAGCATTAAATAGCAGAAGATACTGCTATTAAAACTAGAGAAGAACAGTCTCCACAGACTTGCACTGGACTACTGAGTTTTTATGATCATGAAATACACCAATACAGTTAATTTAGACACACTTGAAAAATAAGTATTTTACTGTCAAGTCTATTTTGCATACAGAAGTTTATGGTCTTTCCAATGACAGCCTAGACTTAAGTAAAGCATCATCTTTCTTATCTTTTCTACCCCTAAAAAGTTACTGTTATTCTAGCATAATTCCTATCAGGGTCAGAAATTGCTGAAGAGCTTCCATCTCCTTAACCAGTATGTTGTAAGTGAGTCAGACTTAAGGTTTTCTTTCTTTAATTTAGAAGAATAGGAGGTTATTTTCTCTCCTTGATTAATTAATCTCATGTGCCTAAGGCTATCTGAAGGATGCAATTTCATTATGTCTTCTTGAGGGAAAATGGGATCACAGAGACCATTATGAGAGAAGTCTGCATTAACAAAATGCCATTTTAGTAGGAAATACTTAGTTATTTGTGTTGACGCCAACATGAAATAAAACAGGGTAAATGTTTTTGAACAGATTTTTTTTTTTTAAGTGGGCAAAAAAATTCCACAGATATAGACTACTAAATTGACACAGTTGTCTAGTGGGAATATAAAAGATAGTAAGTCAAAGAACTGCATGTGCGTCCTCGCATGGAGCAGTGGCTGGCACACACACCTCTTCTGTTTTCCTTACTCATCTGAGGCATGGGGGGCAAAAACCCACAGTACCAGAGGAAACATAAAAGCAAAGTATTGGTTTTTCCCTTGGTTATTATTTAAATCACTTCTATTTCATTTCAAAGGTCTGTAATAGCTGAGTGCTTGGGGGGCTGGGGGTGGGGAGTGGGGGAGGGGGAAGGGAGGGACAGGGGAGTGGAATAAGATTGTTCTTGGCCTCCAGCATAACTTGTTGCTTTTTGGGGCATTCTCCTATACCATTTCCATTTTTCATGAGTTTCACTTAGAAGACCATTTTGAAGTCACGGCACGGTGGGTGCTTAAGAAACATGATGTCCAGAGGCACTAGTTCACATCAGTACCTCATGTACCCATGCTTTTATGCCCATGTTTTTAAACGTTTCAGCTGTAGAGATTGACAGTGTCAAAATCATCAAGAACAATGTTTGAAATTTCAGAACAAATTTACTTCATCCATTTGTATTTTTTCTGTTTATGTGTCCTAACGATTTACACATTAAATAGGCATACAGCAGAATTTGGCATTTAATACTTCCAGTGGCTTCATTCTAAAAATAACCATGCCACGGTATTCTGCAGTTTTAAACAATCCTGTTACTATTTCTAACCAAAGGGAAGGAACAGCTTCAGCTGACTTTTTTGAGCAAGGAAGCTTTTCTTCTTGATTTTTTGACTGAGTCCAAGCTGTTAGTGAATGAAATTACGATGACTGAAGAGAAGTTTATGGTTTGTTCAACAACTGGCTTGTCTTGACCCGCCTTCTTCCAGGCAAATGTCCTTCTTATAAAAAGCACCTATTAAAGTACTATTAAAGATATCACCTGCAAAGAGGGCAATGACTGAACAACAGTGAAGATATTCCTGCGGTAGATTAACATATCTATGAAATAGAGATTCAGATTAGATGGCCTTATTCTTCCTGTTCTATATTTAAAGGAATCTACAGTCCACAGAATTCAAAACATAACTTAACACAGAATTCAAAACATAACTAAAAAAAATGTATAACCTGGTGAGATTGTTATGGCTTTAGCCTCAGACACGCTTTTTACACTGGCAGAATGTCCGACAGCTCTCCTACCCACTGCGGAAGGGAAACTGTGCAATGTTATTAATGAAACTGCACTTCTGGGCCAATGTGTCCAGAAGCACCAGCCAGTACTGCGACTGAAAGAGTCTTCATAAAAGTCTTCTTAGCCCACCTCTTCTCAATATATTGTTTTGTGATTGTCTTTCTGGTTGTTGACTGATTGACTTCCAGCCATTGGAACATGCTTTTGGGGGACATTATTTGTGTCTTTTGTTAAAGGATGGCCAGTCCCGAACAGTGAGGCAGTTCCAGTTCACTGACTGGCCAGAACAAGGAGTCCCAAAATCTGGAGAAGGATTTATTGACTTCATAGGCCAAGTGCACAAAACAAAAGAGCAGTTTGGTCAGGATGGACCAATTTCTGTTCATTGCAGGTAAGTAAGCAAAGCCTCAAAACGACTCATATGCAGATTTGTTTTTTTCTGAAGTTGATTGCTGATTGCAATGAAGGTGTATATGTAAATGGAATTTCATAGGTGAACTGCCAGAAAACGTAATCAAATGGAAGATCTAAAAAGGAATACATAGGACTGCTTTATGAAGTGGGAAATGTTCTGTGATATCCCACTTACACTAAAAAGGTTCTTCTGGAATACATGTAGGCAAATGATTTTTATTTCACGTAAAAATGTCTCTAATGCAATCTGGTCAATGCTACATACGCAGCAGGAAGAGCCTTATCACAGCCTGCTATATCTGATATTTTTTTCCACTGGTAATTAAAAGTGAAGCTGTTGCATTGCTGGGAATTATTTGCTGGAACCAAGGTAGTTACACCTCAGTACCACATTAGTAGTAATCAAGATGAGACAAATAAAAATGGTACCTATCTCAAGAAAGGGAATGGAATAGAAAGCAGTGTTTAGAAACTGCCTGTCTAAAAATTATTGAAGTTTAAATTGGTGAGTTCTAACTTTAGAATGTAGTGCCTATTTTTTGATGTGATGACTTCCCTTAATTCTTTTACAATTGATATGCAGATGAAAAGAGCTTGTAGGTTGTGTAGGAATAATCCATAGAGAGCTTTTTTAATATTCTTGTATTTTTTAGTTTATTTTCTTTACAGTATTCTAGAGTCTATAGCAGATGGCCAAAAGTAATATCTTTATCTTTTATGTCTTATTTAATAAATTGTTTTCAATAAATTCCATTAGGATTTTAGATACTCATTTTTGCAACATCAAATTATTCTTTTGCTAGATTAAATGTTATTATTTATATAACGGAGATGCAAAATACTGATACAGGTTCCAAGTCCTTCCTGCAAGCCAAGTAACGCCCCAATACTAGCATGAAGACAAAATGAACAAATTTATTAGAGCATATGAATCTACGGAGGGAGAAAGATTCTTGTCCTTCCGAAATGAGGAGCAACCAGAAGTTGTTAAAATACTAGTGTGTTTCGACAGAGTTCTTTTTGCTCCCCTAATCTGAAACACTGACAAAATAAATGTGTTGGACTACTTGAATCCTACTTTTTTTGGGTGCCTAAAAATTTTTATGGCCTGCTAAGGAGAACAGCATTGCAGAGCAGTGTTTGGGATTCATTTGGCAAGGGAAAATGAAGAACAACCATGATAAAAACAAGCCTTATTCTTCCTGATATTAATGAGTTTTGAGAGTAGAGGAGTAATAAGCAATATTTATGCCTTTATGCAGAGATACATAAGAAAGCAAAGAGATGTTTTTCTTCTAAGTTCTTTGTACCATGCAAACTTGTCCACTTGTGACTGCAATGAAATGCTGCTTGCAGTAGGTTATGCATCCCTTCCAAATGGGTATGGTCTTTCATGCTGAAGTTATGGAGATTTCTACCACTGACTTTGGTAGAAGCAAAGTCAAATACAGTATAATTCATCATGGTTAGGTCTTTAAAGGTCTTATCATCGTTGTAATGATGGTTTAGACATTGGTAATGCTCATCATCGTTATCGGAGTTAGTCAATTTACAAGAATAGGAATTGTTCCCAGCAAATCAGGAAGTTTATTTATTATTTCAGGAAGCACAAGATCCTGGGTACCTGCACTTTCCTAGTATTTGTGTAGTTATTGTAATAATGCCTCCAGTTTGTACCATGATGAGTTTTTAAGGATTTCTCTTGTACAGAGAAATTCTTTAAATGACAGACTCCCCTAGTGCAACATCCCTGTGGTTTCCTTCCCACACTACACATTTTTCACAGGCTTGCTTTCCCTCTTATACAGTAAACCCCTGCCATCCACAATTTTTAAATGTTCTTCTCTGGCTTTTTTACAGATAGATCAGCATGTTACAATTTAAAAATTTCTAAAGCAATCAGGCAGCTAATTAAAAAAAATATTTAAAGAGCAAAGGACTGTTCAGCTTCAAGCAAGATTTTTGCGTCAATCAATTTTAGATATTTATAGTCCTGTTATTTTAGCTTTTATCTGGACAATAAGGAAGACCACCCTTTCCAAGAATGCATTCAAGATGTATTTTTAACAACAAACTCTTCTCTCTTACAAAAACATCAATACTTCCTTACGGGTCAATAAAGTATCCTAAATTTGGTTTCTAACTGTTTAAACTTTGGCAAATCACACTACATCATGAAGTAGTCCCCTCACCATTTCCTAAATTCAAAATTCTTTAAAACCTGTCACATTGCTTTGTTAAATGCTGTGGTATGAGCTGATCATTAAAATGCCACCATTACTGATATGGACTTCCATCATTCTTTAGAAATCCTAAGCATCTTCTAATGCGAACTGATACAGTGTTAAAAGAGGTTTGCCACTTTCAGGGAAACAGGGTCAGTTTCCTATAGACTTTACCAAAATATTACTCTTGATGGCTAGTTAGGATTTGCAGGCTTTGAGATCTTTCTGTATTAGTCTGTCTTCCTCAGTAAGTACCTTCTCTGGATACTTTTTCATTTCTTAAGAACGCAATACAACAAACTAATTCCCTCCTTTGCTAAATTAAAGAGTTCTGAGTAGGTTTGTTTTTTTAATTAATGAAGATTTGGTTAATGTGTGAGGCTAGAAGTCCTCACAAGTATTTAGAAAATCATCAGTTTTTGTTGGTATCTTTAAATGATTGAGCAGGAGTAAGGAGAATGGAAAATGCTAATCTGCCTTCTCTCTCCTGGTCACTTTCTGGTCTACTTGGTTTAGATCACTCTGTCGTCAGCTCTGTAAAGTCCAAGCAGGTTCCAATGCTATTTTTTGAGGATTTTTTCAGCATGTTTCTTAAGCTTTAGCTCTCTAATTTACCTCATTATGGAAAAGAGACCTTATATTCCAGTTGCTCTATACATCCAGGAGCTTTGTCATCACATATAGGTAAACCAGCACTGAGAGCATGATATTTTGATAAGTTGTTTCTCAATTGTCCTTTTGCTTCAGCTCTTCAGAATCACACAGGTTGCACAAAATTGCTAAATCCAGTTGCATATATTTAATAGCCCTAAAAGTGCACTGATCTAGACCAAACACTAAAATACCATTATGCAATTTGGACATTTGATTTCCGCACCAGCGTTGTGAATTCACTGGATCTGTCTCATAGTCCATATCAACATTCAGAGTTCTTCAGTGTTTCCCTGCTGTTCATTTTCTTCCACTCTCCTGTCTGGTGAATAGGTCTCATAAATCTCCAGCTTCCCAAGTCTACCTGACTGGAGAAAACCTGGTGAAATTTTTAACATTAACAGTGACATGATGGGGTGCTTAATCTCCATCCATACAAGTTCCGGCTTGGAAAATCTTTTTTTATGTGTAGTTACCTGTCTCTTTGTCCAAGAGTCATCCTCACGAGTAAGTGATTGTTTAATTTTAATAACTGACAACTATTGGCTCTATTGATTACAGGAGTTTCTATCACTTCTTGGGGGTTTAAACTAATAACAGAAACCCAAGACAAAGCAAAGAGCAACCTATATATTCAAAGACAACATTTCAGACCAATGTAGAGAGACATGGTGCGCATATATCAGTATTGGAAAGCTAAAGATCCAGACCGCCAGACTTGAATAAAAGCTGTGTCTTAAGGTTTTTGTGTATTTGTTACTTAAATTGTAGCACGTATGAAAAATTTCAATATACTAATTGAAAATCCACTGACTCTCTCTAACTCAGAGTAGAAGGTAAAGTAACACATTATGTGCGAAACAGGGCATATACATAAATGAGCTAAAGTAAAGCAAGCAGTAAAATACATTTTGGCATCTTTTTCTCTTCTCAATTTCAGCATAGGTCATTGGCAACAAACACTCTCATTTTCCTTCACCATGCACTGATTACTGTATATCTGGATGAACAAACCAAGTCACTTTGCAATGGAGACTGGAGAGTGAGGAAGTACTTAGTAGCATGTTAAGTTTTCTTGAACGCAGTTGTTCTTCCAAATGCAATGTGGTAAATTCCTGAGGAATTTTGCTTAGTGAGCCTTTCCCCCTGTAGAAGTCGGTACCCATATGGCATGCTGTAACCACAGATAATTTGTCAGCCAATTCTTTCAGCATTAACTGTCAATTAACATTCCTTTTTTCCTTTCTTATTTTTTCTTTTCTTGCAACAGTGCGGGTGTTGGAAGGACTGGAGTATTCATAACCCTAAGCATTGTTTTAGAAAGAATGAGATATGAAGGTGTTGTAGATATCTTCCAGACTGTCAAAATGTTAAGGACACAGCGGCCAGCCATGGTACAGACAGAGGTGAGCAAAACAGTATCCATGTATAATGGTGATGGAAAAGAAAGAGTATTTCCCCAGCAAAAAATTGCACAGAGACTGTATAAAATGTGCTTACATTTATATCTTACGTCATATAGTGGCTATATCACTACAGTGTAAACTCTGCCATAAAAGTACTGCAAGGACTATTTCCTGTTACAGCAGTAGATGCTGCAGGTTGGGGAATAAAATAATTATTTCCGTAGTAGATCCTAAATTATGGTAGTTGAAGAAAACCATTTTCCAAGAAGCATTACTGGTTTTTAATTGAAGCTTTGTTTCCTAACTGAAATGTCTGGCAATGAAGAAGGAGGCAAGTTGTTTCTGCAGGTGAATCCACTGATTTTTTTTGTTCCAGGAGCAAAGCGTTGTTCACGGCTTCAGACTGACACTGTATTATTTACATGGTTTTCTTGACTTTGTGTCACCAAGCAAGTGGGTGTTTGGCCTGAAAAGCATAATGTAAATTCAGCATTCAGGAAGACTATATTTTAAATATTTTCTGTGCTAGCTAGAGTGCCATAGAGAAATAAGAAAAAGGATAAGCAATGTCAACTGATTTCCTGGGCCTGAATGCTTGTAACTGTATCATGTCATAAGGAATACTTCAACATTTTCAGTTGTGCTTAGTTTCTACTTAAATTTCTGAACAGGAGACCTGAACTAAGCCAGAGCCAATAGGGTAGGAGAACCAAGCAAAAGGGCAAGAGAAGGGAAACACTTTAGATCATGCATTTATTTAGTATAATTTGATTGACACTGGCTTTTAAATTACAGTCTGTGAAATCTAAAGTAGCTCCCCAGAGTTTGCCATTTTCTGCACAAAAATTAAACTTGTTCAATAAAAGCTGGATAGTCTTATTTTTAAGAAGACAACTTCATAAAAACATATATGAAAAATAAAGATACTTATTTTTAATCTTGTCAGTTAGCCAAGTAAATCACTTTGACCAAACTGAAGAGTTAATTCCATTTCTTTTTCATTACCATCATTCTTCTGGATAAGCAAAATGAAAAATGCCTGCTTTCTGTCATTTTGATTCTAAGAAATAACTACAGTATACAGAAAAACTATGCTTCTTGGAACCTACTTGACAAATACAGAGTACAGCTATGCAATATATTTTCCCTCCTCCTATTTTGACTTATTTCTGTATGCTACCCTTCATTGCCCCTGCTGAAAGTAGAAGTGTGTTGTACTCATTTCTTTCGGCATCCTGTGGAAAACAAATCTCTCATTCAGTAGTATAAACTGCCAGGAAATCTAATCCTTATTCGACAAAGCACTTCAACTCCATGTGGACCACACATACACTTAAAATTTATGCATATGTCTAATGCATTCTCCCACTGTTCCAACAGGAAGCAGTAAAGAACTATTAATGATCACACCACTATGTTGAGGCAAATATCTGATGAGTTTTCTGGTGTCCAAAAGAAATTTTATGGTGATCTTAACAAGTATAACCCGTGTGGGGTTACCACATAACACTATCAGATAAATAAGCAGATAGTTTCAGATGGCTTTCAGAAGCAATTTATCTTTTTCTTTCTTTTTTCTTTTTCTTTTTCCTTTTTCTTTTTCTTTTCCTTTTCCTTTTCCTTTTCCTTTTCCTTTTCCTTTTCCTTTTCCTTTTCCTTTTCCTTTTCCTTTTCCTTTTCCTTTTTCTTTTTCTTTTTCTTTTTCTTTTTCTTTTTCTTTTTCTTTTTCTTTTTCTTTTTCTTTTTCTCTTTCTTTTTCTTTTTCTTTCTCTTTCTCTTTTTCTTTTTCTTTCTTTCTCTTTCTCTTTCTCTTTCTCTTTCTCTTTCTCTTTCTCTTTCTCTTTCTCTTTCTCTTTCTCTTTCTCTTTCTCTTTCTCTTTCTCTTTCTCTTTCTCTTTCTTTTTCTCCTTTTCCTTTTCCTTTCCCTTTTCCTTTTCCTTTTCCTTTTCCTTTTTTTCTTTTTTTTCTTTTTTAACTTTTAAACCCTGAGTGGCAGTTGCAAATGGGTACACAGATGCACCATTTCAGTATAAATGTGCAATATTACATAAATGTGCAAAAGGACTGCTGTGTGGGGGTGAGAATAACATGGAATGCCAAGTGCTGGATTCACCAGAGGTAAAAGCAAATCTCTCACCACGCTGAACTTCTCTCTGCTTTCAGGTGTAAGTTGAAATGAAATCTCTTTCATGTTAATAAGGTGCCTTAGCTGCATATTTCTCTCTTAGGCCCTTTTCTTGCCACAGGCTGAGATATTTTCACATCTTCATCAAAGCCTATATTACTGAAAGGTTTGGATTCCCTTTGCTTCCTTAACATGATTTTTAACCTTGTGGTTTTCCATACAGTATTCCATATTAAGGCTGTGATGGATTTTGTCACTTACTGTGTTGTATTTCCTGTAGAGTTAATTGGATATTTTACTAATTATTTTCAAATACGTGAGGGGAAAGCATCTTAGCATGCTCCTGTAAGAAGAAAGCTTTATGCTGATTTTGTATTAATCCAGAATAACAAATGGTCAATAGGTAGGTATATAGGCTCTGCACAAAAAAGAAGCTGCATTCTGTGGAAAATGTTATTACATAAAATGAGTGTCTATCTTCATCTGTTGTATCTCAGACTGGATTTCTATTGATGTCAGCACAAGATAATTTTCCTGAACTGCAGGTGCCTCTGTGGTACATTTGTCTGTAGCCAAAAAGTATTCCCTCTTAGTTGAAAGAAAATAGGAACCAACCAACAAGATGGCTTTTTGATGCTTTTGTTTTCTATCTTTCTTTCTCCAGGATCAATACCAATTCTGCTATCGAGCCGCACTGGAATATCTGGGCAGCTTTGATCACTATGCAACATAAAAACCCATCATGGATTTTTATTGCAGGCCCTTTAAGATCCAGAGAGCCGCTTCTGAGCCATACGATGTGCTTTAGAAGTACTTCTTAACTCTTAGCTAAGGAGCAATTATTGGGGATATATGAAATAAAAAACAAAAGAACAGAAATAATGGGGATATATAAAACAACAACAACAACAACAACAAACAACAACAACAAACTATTCCATGTGGACCAAGAATTCACAGTTTAATAACCTAACCATAATAAAAGAACCCTGACCACTGAGGCGTCTGAAGGATCTCATTTACAGATACCTCAAGGGTTTGACATTGGTTGAAGTTAAAGGGAAGAGGAAAATAATCATAAAGAATAATCTCTTGTTCAGGATTTCATGCTTTTGCAAAGAGGAATTTTGAGAGAACTGCTGTTCAGTGCAAGATGTTTGTTTAAAGATTGGGTCCTGGCTTCTCAAATAAAGCAGACTCTTGACTTCAACATCACCCCTTCCCATCATACTGCTCATTATAACACTTTAGGGAAAATGTGGGAATGATTAAAAAGGAAGTCCTTGATTTAGTTTTTTAGTATTGTAAAGATACTGCTGACCTGTGCTTCATTTTTAACTGTGTAAACTTTTTCCTTTTTTTAACAAGAGTTTATCAATCATTGAAGTGAATTAAAGAAAAGGTTGCATAACTGGTAATCTTTTTGTTTAAAAAATGTAGATTTTTTTTAAGCTGTAGAACTGTTATCTGTAATATTGTGCTGTAGAAATGTTAAATAATTTGAAAATTTGCACATTTTTGTGCAGTCCTATATTTATCTACAGTACCACAGTCTTGTTAGATACTACTTTTACAATTTTTTTTGTTTTATTTTTCTTTAAGAAAATATTCATTGTAATCAGTTAAATCAAAATGGGGCTCTTTGGTTTCTTTTGGAATCAACAGGGAGGCGCAAAGTATAAAGATGCTGCTAACACACACACGCATGCACACATATGCACATGCACACCCAAACCCTCGCTCTCTGTCTATATATATATTAGTATATGTATGTATTACTGTCTACCTTTGTCTAACTCTCTGTTTAGTTACGGAGATAAGGATAGGTAGATATTCACACACATACACATAAATATATCAATTCTTCCATATCTGGACTTATTAAAGCATTGGGAACATTTTCCAGCATACTACAATTACATTAGACTACTATTTGACCATCTCTGCATTTCCAAAGTCCATAACCTTCTATTGCAAAGGGAAGTGAGGAATGCACATCACTGATATTTGAACGTCATGTCTATCTCAAATAATATTTCTATCCACATTGCCACTTGAACACACACACACGCACACACACACATGCACACACGCACAGAGTATGTGATTTAGGCTTCCAGTGAAGTTCAATATTTGTAACACTATAGTGCAATAAGAAATCATATTATTAAATGTAGGAAGTGTGCATGTGGGAAAGGTCAGTGCATATCCCTTTAAGAGTGGAGAATGTTGTAATATACTAGGTATTAAGATGTTTTAAAACTGTATTCTATAGTATACTGTCTATAGTGTGCGCTATATAATTTACATTTACCGTATGTAACAGGGCAAAGCCAAACACACATTGCTCTGTGAAATCAAACATTTTGTGGCATACAGCCATGTTTTGGGATGCTGGGTTTTATTTTAATTTTACATTTAGAGTGCCTTATATTTGCTGCCTATTTTGAATAGCATTTCTTTAAGTTAGCCTTCATTTGTATTTAGTTGAGTTTGTTCATGTCTCTGTTATTATTTTCAAACATTTTAATACATGTAACAGACAATTTTGAAAAATATGCATTTCCAGTTTCTAATCAACTATGGATGGTAATAAATGATAAATCAAAACATGTAGGTAGTCAAGGCCCTTTATCTTTCCATATTTCCAATAACCGACCAGCCCACAAATTAAAAATCTATTTCTCGTTGGCTTTTCAAACCCACGATGTCACTGATTATAGTGTTATCATTGCAGAGATGTAGCAGTACACTAGCAGCAGTTGACATTAGCAGTGCTCATGCATCTTTTTTTTTATTTATTTTGGACCAAGTCCTGGTCATTCAATTTTGTCAACAGAGTACTAAAGTCAAACCATTGCTTTCAGTGGGAGCGTTAATGTAAGACTGGCAAGACTTGAGTCCACAGGGTATATTTGAGAGTGACACTAGATTTTCTTCCTGGGAACAAAGAAATTTCTGTAAACAGCACAAAGTACTTTTTGAGACTCTTAGTAGGATGCCATTTACATTGACCCTGGTTTCCATCATGCCTTCTACCATTGTCAGTACATGGGTATCAAAGGAGTTCTTTCTTGAGGTTTCAAATAGGATCATTGGTATGGCTTGTCAGTGTGACCTCAACTTTTTTTCTTCTTCCACTTTACCCACTACTAGCAGAAAGAAAAAATATGAAAGACCAAACTCTAGCAAGCATTGTATTTGAGCACTTTTGTAAAGAAAAAAAAAAACCCACAAAAAAATAAAAACAAAAATATAAATATATATATATATATATATGGAATAGAAGGCTACCTCAGAATGAGATACTATAACTTGCATCTGAACCAGAGAAGAATGTGCACTATGTTTCTTTTTTCTTTTTCTTTCTTGATTTGTATTTTAAAATAATTATTGAAGTGCCAGGTTAGTGGTGTGGTCATGTTCTTCAACTCAAATGAAGAGGATCAGAAAAACACTATAATCAAAAAAAAAAGCATCATTTTGAAAACATAGACTAGCGAAAGATTCTTACACACTGGATTGGTAAAAGGATCAGGGCATTCTCCCTAGCAGATTGTCTTGCAAGCTCCGAAGAAAGTGAGGGAATAAAAAAAAGAAAAGCAGAGCCAATTTGTGAGGAAAACTGTTGTATAACTAAATAGTCCTTTTAGTTTTTATGTTTCTTAAGATAACTTAGCATCATTGATGTGCATTCCACTTTCTGTACTCTGATATGCAGTCATTCTACAGTTAAATTAAATGGTGAGCATCTTTGTCTACATACATCATACATTTCCAATCTTAAAATTGGTCTCATCAGCATAACCAGTATGGTGCTATTATTTATGTTTATATGTGTAGCTATGTCTAATTTTGTAATTAGTTGCAATGGGAAAAAAACCACAAAATATATAAAAATGATTTATACAGAAGTTTAATTTAGCTGTTTTTAAAAAAATTATTTGAGTGGTTAGATAGTAGGGAGGATGGCTGGGAGAAGGAGTGGCCCTCTAGGGAGATTTGCACTTTCTATATATACCTTTGTACTATGCACTGCCCTATTGATTCTACACCCAATAATATTATAACTTGAACCCATCTGTAAGAAACTGCTTATAAAATCCACTTGTGTGTATTTAAATGACACAGAACATGTAAAAAGGAAAAACAAAGTTTGCAATGATTAAAAAAAAAAGCAACTGCTTTTTTTTTCCTTTTATTCTCTCTTACTTTTTGTTTATTTTTCATTTTCTTCTATTTTCTTTTCCTTTTTTTTTTTTTTTTTTTTTTTTTTTGGTGCCCTGATACTCCACAGATATCAGAAGGCTGCAGGTCTCATCATAACCATCTGTTATGTGGCTTTGCCATTCAAGCTTGGAGTGTCTTTACAAAGATAATAAAAATTGTGTTCTTTGCTCTTGTTTTGGATGCATAGACTGAAAAATTTAAAAAATTACCTTGTAAAATGGCTTGTTAAAAAAGATACAATTACCTCTAATTAGTAGTACGCGTAAATGTTTTACAGAATGAAAGGCGTGCTTTTTATTTTCTTACTTCGTTACATTGGTGGCGAAAGAAAGTCTGTATGAAATCAGTTCTTTGCTGACACAAGTTCCATTTGTTACAAATGAATTCTAATAAAATGTCAGTGTTATGCAGCCCTGGTCTTCTTTCTTAAGCAGCACTTTTGAAATCAAAACTTGTTTCGTCCCTCTTGGTGATAAAGGAGTTTAATTGGAACTACAAAGCAGTCATTAATCTTCTTAACTAGCAGCTGGACAGTGGAAAATGCATTCTTAGGTTAGCAAATATATATCATCTTTAGCAGAAAATTTTGAGCCAGCATAGGCAAACTCTTTGGCATAAATCCCCATAGCTTCATGAATTTAATTGAAATTATCACACTTCACATGCCTCAGGAGTTCCCCTTTGTGCTTTAGAAATGTATCATTACACTGAAAAAATAGACCTCTGTCCATTTGTAGGTGCAACCCAAAGAGGGGAAAATATTCACATACTGGGTCAAATTGTGAATTTTTCAGTCCTGTGGATTTGGCAGGTGCTGGAGTAAATCCAAAGTCACTATTCAGAATTCAGTTACTGAAATTGTGGCAAGCAGTTGTGACAGATTTTTGGCTCATTTCTGCCCTGCACTGCATGTGCAGCCAGTGCAAACGTGGGTCTGTGAAGCTGCTATCCAAATACTGTGCAAGTGTTTTCAAACACTGAAAAAGTTTTAAATGAACATGCCATGTGTATTGAGGCAATCTACAAAAGGCATGGCAATCTAGTCAAGAGAAACATAAAAAAGTCTTGCTGTTTGCTTGTTTTGAAAGAGGGTAGGTTTTATGTCCAAGATTGATTTGTTAGTAAAGGAACACAGTCCATTAGTGATTAGTATTAAGTACGTATTAATAAAGAATTCTCTGTGCTGGAAGGATGTGCAAAGACATAAATATTAGAATGAATTCTAAGAACTTGTATTGTTCTTAGTCTAATTTCATGTTAAGATGGTGATAATAGTGTAAATGTGAAGCCTTGGTATTCTTAGAGAGTATTACTGATGTTTTTCCACTGACTTCTGTGGATTTTACAATCACTGCTTTGCAGGCTGCCTTTGGCTTGAACCTTTTTTGCATAGTCTGTGCAAGGTGGTTTAAAGCTGTGTTATGTAAGGGTTTCTTTAACTATCTGAGTGGCTTTAGATGGTGCCCTTCAATGTCAGCATTGACTTCTTTGGATTTTCCTGTTCTGTGCATCTAGCATGGGCCAAAATAAAGTGTGAAAATGAATATTGACAAAAAGATTTGGCTACGTATGGGTTAATCTATTTTAAGCTAATAGGTTTTAACAACACTTGTTCTAATTCATGCTTCCTTCACAAAGAAAAAAATATTTTTATGTCATATAATTTAAGATCATTAAAGAAATGCTGTTGAGATGTGAAATTAACCCATCTCAAAGCAAAACAATACCTACAGACTTTCAAACACAATAAAATTTGCATCTTTTCAATATTATACAAACACTTGAACCAAATTCCCAGGTTCCCAAAATCTTTGGTGTTCTTTCACTCTAATATCTCGCAAAATGAGACAGTTAGTCCTGTTTCTAGAGCAAGAGAGGATTTCCATCTGTGGTTTGTATTTCTTTTCCCATTGTCCACTTCTCCCAGTCATTATGAGCTTAAAACAAAAGTGAGCTACTGGTAAATGTCTAAGTGTTGAAAAAATACTGATAAGGAATATGTAGAAAGAAATTGTTAACTGACAAAAGTGTCCAGAACAGGTCAGTACCCAACAGATCAGTACCAAATGAAACCTAAAGAACGTTATAGCTATCACTGGTCAACAAAGGGAAAGACAACTGCTTATAGAAATTGATGAGTCCTTTTTACTTCAGATGTGAACATGGCCTTATTTCGCTTTTTTGGGGGTTGTGTTTTGGTTTTTTCCTTATAACCAGCTTTATAGGCAGACTGATCTTTAATTACTTTTCACAGACTGGAGTTTTGAAGAAAATAAGCAACAAATTTGCTGATGTGTAAGCCAACCTACCAGTCAGTGATAAATTACTTCTTCTATAAACCTTAACATGAAAAAAAATACATATCTTGCCTGTGGAGCTGCTCAATTCTAAGAGATAGCCTTGCATTTTAAAACCTTGAAATTTAACATCTTCAGATAATCAAACTTCAATGACAGCACTGGATCAAATTGGCAAAAATGTCCACCGAAGGTGCCAAATGGTATAAATATTACTTCACTGTCAAAGGATATCTTCAAAGTAGTTTTAGAAATGTGAAATAGTGATACTTTTTTCATTCTGCTACTGTACATGGGGAAATGAAACACTGATGGGGTATGAGGCTACGCACCTGTAGCAAATTTTTATTTTAAGACCTGTGGAAATTTTTAATTTAATTTTATTTCATTTTGTTTTGTTATGTTTATTTTTTATTCTATTTTTATTTGTTTAGTTTATTTTATACTATTTTTTGTTTTATTTTTAAGGAGTGAATATTAGTGTTGTGCTACAGACTGCAACTATTTGGAAAGTTACTTAATTAAAAAATGGAAGGATTTGAATAATGTAGTTGTGCTGATATTCATGCGAGAGTATTTTCTCTTTACACTGTCCTGTGCGTTTTAAACAAACTGGTTCTGTTCTCCATTTCTGCTTATGAAGGGTACCACAGTAGGACGCAGAATATTTTTCCATCACTAATGCAATGAGTCAAGATGGAAGGAAACATCTGCCAACTAGCTTTCATAGGAAAGCAGAATGATAACCTGCAAATGAGACATTGTAGTGAACAGAGATCATTTTGCATCTAAACTATAAATAGGATGTTTTTGAACCCAAAATGCATTCAGCAGAAGTCTTTATTATTGTAGTAGGAATGAGCAAACAACAATTCTTTACCAATAAAAGCAATTCATTTTATATTCAACAGCCTTATTGGATCTAGAATGTAAATCTTGAAGTCAAAACTGCCTGGGAATGCTTTCCTTCTCTCATACCTAAAAACGAGAGAACAGAATCTAAGCTTTTCTTCATTGGAAGAAATTATTGGAAAATACATGGGGATTACTATACTTCTGGTCTTCAAACATCCAGTTTGCTTGTGAAATCTGGTAGTATCTAAAGGACTGAATAAGCCTAGCATTCTACTGTGGTAGGCACTTTACAAACATACGACAAGTTCTCATCCATACAACAAAAGCAAACAAAACATCATCTAGAGGCTGCAGGTGGCATTTCTGAGTTCATGAGGCAAATCAGTGTCATCACTGACTCTGAAGCCAAACCAACCAGCTAGCACTACCACTGCAAGGCATCTTGTTCAGACACCATGGTTATTCAAAGTAAGCACACCAAAACCTGCAAAAATCAGTGACTACTGTTGAGTAACCCACTGAACACAGATTTGGCAAAACAGCCACCTTTCACGGAAAACAGTAAAACCGTGTATTTCTGTTCCATACACATAAAATATTTATCAAATTAATATAATATTCTCTCAATAGTCCACACTTACAAAGAATATTTTGCAAACATTTCACACATTCACACTTTGTGTTTGAACTCCTTTTATTCCATTTCCTCTGTAAAAGTTTGCTATTCCCTTTTCATCAAATGCTTATATTGTTCTTTGACTGTTTCCTTTAGAGCTTAGTACCTGACGGTTTTAGAGAATTGGTATCCAATTTATACCACCATGCAGAAAACTGGAATGGTAAACTAAGACCCAAAGCTATGTAGTCAGCCTGGAGGGAGCACTATATTCAGCTACAAAATCATTCTTAACCATTGTAGAATGTGGATGCAGAATAGCTCTTACATAATGAGTAGACAACAGAGCAGCCTTTCAGCATCGGATAAAGAGGAAGAATGTGGACTCCTATTTAGCTCTAATATAGATATAGGAAATACCATAATATTCCAAGTGGTATTTTGGTGTGTTTTGAGTTTGGTTGGTTGTGCGGAGTTATGTTGCCTTTTTTTTTTTTTTTTTTTCCTTTTTCAAAAGGCAGTATTTGGTTTTATTGAAAAACAATACAAATAAGGAGTGTCAATTTTTAGTGTACTGGTTTTGGCTGGGATGGAGTTCATTTTCTTCATAGCAACACTTATGATGCTGTGTTTTAGATTTGTGACCCAAATAGTGTTGATAAGACACCAATATTTGTAGTCATGGCTGAGCAGTGCTTACGTGGTTCTGTTTCTCACTCCGCCCCACCACCAAGTAGGCTGGGTGCACACAAGAAGTTGGGAGGGGACATAGTTGAGACAGCTGCCCAAAGGGAAATGCCATATGATATCATGCTCAGCAATATAAGCTGGGGAAAAACAGGAGGAATGGGAGAAGTTCAAAGTAATGGTGTTTGTCTTCCCAAGTAACTAGTACGCATGGTGTCCTGCTTTCCTGGAAAGGGCTAAAGGGCTAAACATTTGCCTGCTGGTGGGAAGCAGTGAATTAATTCCTTATTTTACTTTGCTTGCACATGCAGCTTCCAATTTACCTATTAAACTACCTTTATCTCAACCCTTGTTTCTCACGTTTACCCATCTGATTCTCTCCCCATCCTACTGTGGAATGGAATGAGCAAATGGCTGTGTGGAGCTTAGCTGCTGGCCAGGGTTAACTCACATTTGGTTACTGATTTTTCTTGTCAGTTGTTACTTCCAAGGATGACATTGACCAGAAATTGTAACTGATGCTCCTGGGAAGCCTATTGCAGCAAAGCTTTTTCTGCAGACTATTGAAGGAGTAGGAGGAAGAATACAATGGTAAAGCCTACCAGTTTCAAAACGGGAAACAGAATGCTGCTGTCTAGAAACAGTAGATAATAGTGTGAAGGATAAATAGTGCAACAAATACATAAACACTGTCAACATTTGTTGATTATAAGTCAATTTCTACAAATTCTGTATAAAATGTACAAGTCTGCAAACACACCTCACAGATTATACCATTGGAACTTCATTTAAAACCTTGCTTTTACACGTTACTCACATGAAAAGACCACCAGCTAGTCTGTCTGGCTAGTTGAAGAAGTAATCCAAAGTGAAAGATCTCGAGGAAGAACTGAAAGGTCTGCCATCCTTCCTACATGCTACTCCTTAGATCAAATGCATGTACAAACACATTTAAGATACGAGAATGCACTTCAAGGCTATTTTTAGTAAGTTTAAAATTATTAATATTTTTTTCTTAAATACCAGCTACAAATGAATCACCTTGAAGGAAACAAAATTCTGACTTCAATAGAAAAGATTTTTTTTTCTATTTTTTAGCTTGTTATTCATAGGATTTTAACTGTGCTATCAAATAAGTAATATATCCAACAGAAAGATATTTGATAAATATCTGATATTTGCTAATGTTTCAAAGGATAGATGAAAAAAAATCTGTGTAGATTTGTTATGTATTAATTAAGAGTATTCAATACATGTATTCTTTAGAAGTAATGGAAAATAAACATAGGTGCTTCATGCACAGGCAGGATTTTTCCTCTCTAAAAATTTAGAGTAGTCCACGTGAAATGAAGATTGACTGGATTAGAAATACAGACAATTTATCCCTTAGAAGTGTTTTCGTTGCATTTATATTTCTTGCCAATGTCTTCTGAGGACCCAGCTAGACATATTTCTTTGCCTGATTACAAAATTGATGTTTTAAAACCAGTTAAGAATATTTTGTATGTCTGTGTTAATTTCATAATTACTAGGAGTAAATTCTGAAAGGTCTAAAACGCTAATTACATACTGAGAATTGCATTCTTCTGTATGTACATTGTCATTCTTCAACACAATATATTACAGAAACAAAAGTTAGATCTGCTTGTACATTTCAGGTTTTTGGAAGTGCTTTATCAAATGAAATGTTACAAATGCAGTCATGTTATGAGGAAACTTCTGCTTATGAGTAAATTTGCTCATAGAAGCATCATATACTTTAATTACATACTTGGATGTTTTTTGAGGTTTTTTCCAAAGGAAGAAAGAGACACATATGAAATAAACTCTGTTGATGGCATCCACTCTAGGTAGTTGCTGACATAATTCTAGTGTGGTTTATATTTTGACCTTGCTTACTTTTTAATATCTGTAAGAGGGAGATTAATAATAATGTGTTTTGGTTATCATGACAGAAATTTCCTTTGGGAAAGGATTTTACTTGCCTATAATCACAGACCTACATTGATCACTACAAAATAGCACAAAATTATTATTTTATGGGATGCTGGAGAATCAAACAATATAAATTCAGGATAAACAAGCTCAGACAAATTCTTACAAAATGGAAAGATAGTGAAATTTAATGTAGGCACAACCTTTGCAAACAGAAGTTCCTCTGTCCTTCCCTCCCTCCCTCAATGTAATAAGATATTAAAACTATCCTTGAGCCAAGTCATTTTATCAAAGGTGGGAGACAAGAAAGAGAAGTAACAAAAGACAGTCATAGCCTTACCACAGTAAACAGACTGGGGTGGAAAAAAAAAAAAAAAAGGAAAGAAAAAAAGATGGTGAGTTTGTTTCAGCTTCACACTAGTTAATTAGTGGCTTTCAGTATCTGGGGGAAAAGCAAGGTGACAAGGAAACATTGAACCTGACAGCTTGATGGTTTTATGGCAATGCTTAACATGAAGTGGTTCAAAAGGTTGATGAAAGCTTTGTCCTTTGACCTGGATGAATATACAACAAAATAGAAAACTTCCAAGAGGCATGCAACTTCTTTCAAATTCAAAAGGGTAAAGGTGTAAAATGAAGCACAGATGTTATAACATTTAGAGTAAAGCAGAAGGTGAGTGTTGTCCAGTCCTGTGTGTGGTATACACAGTGGTTGCTGAATCGCTTAAATGTTCGCTTGAGTGGGAAGGTTTGAAGAGGCTACTTCTGAACCAAAAGCCTGACGTAACAGAACCATGTGGTATATTTATTCTCCATGGCAGAGCTGGAAGATCTCATAAAGATAAGGCTTCAATCTTTATAGAATTATGACAGGCTTCTCAGCCTCTTCCATGTTGTATCTTTGTACCTCATAGTCCATAATGGCTCTTTCTATAACAGTGTTATGATATACTGAAATTTTATTCATATGTTGTACCTGCAAACTGTGCAATATTGGCCTATCTATGCAAATACTGATTTACTTACTCAGTGTGAAAATCAATATTTAAGTTTCTCCAAGATTATACTCAATTGTCATCTAATTGTGTGTATATCTGCCACTAGGACTATTTCATATGCTGATGTATCTAACATCTAATGCAACAGAAGTGCAGCTCTTACTCAAATAGGGCTCCTGCAGAATAATTCTCAAAGTAGCTATTCCTCTGCTCTAGTTTCCAGCTCTGTCCAATGCTGTAGGTATGTTCAGAGCAAATTTAACAGAGCCAGCTACAGCTTGCAGTGGGAAACAGAGTACAGACCTTGGCAAGTAACACAGATCCCCAGTGGCAAACTGGTGTGTTCTAGGTTAAGTCCCACTACTTTTTCCACCTTTCTCTTTGCCCAAGTCAGGGCAATGCTAATTAATAGGCCATATCTTAGCAATAACATAGGGGGTTTTCTACATAAGGGTAAAAAGAGAGGAAAATCTTCTATCTTGTGTTGTCAGATGAATTTGGGAAAAGCTTAGTAGACTCACAGCAGTTGGGAGCACAGTGTGGTGGTAAGATATTCATATTCCTCTCAGAGCTTATGCAGTTCCTGTACAAAAGCTGCTGTCCACCCAGGGTAGCAGCAAAGCAGCTCAGTTGCACCCATCTGTGTAGACATGGCTTAGCTTTAAACTCGGGTATTTTAGGGGAGTCGTAAGTACTACATTCATGGCTAAGGATTACACCAAGTGTCAGGGCATTCAAGAAATTGTGTTTTGCTCTTCCAGAGTCATATTTAGGCTTGAAGTGATTCAGAGCTGCATCCTGTTAAAATTATCACTCAGTTTGATTCCAGTAGGAATGCTGAAATTTTCTTGGAGGGCTGTAATGATGTCAACACTGGGTCAAATCTTGTTTAATATCTTCGCTAATGATCTAGATGATGGGGTAGGGTGTACCATCAGCAAGCTTGCTGATGACACAAAAGTGGGAGGAGTGGCCAGAGGGTTGTGCTTCCAATCAGAAGAACCTCAACAAACCAGAGAAGTTCGGCAAGGGGAACTGTAAAGTTCTGCACTTGAGGAGGAAGAATGCCAACCATTCAGTTGGAAAGCAGCTTTTCAGAGAGGACCCTGGGGATCCTGGTGGACAGCAAGTTGAACATGAGCCAGCAGTGTGGCCTTACCACAAGGAAGTCTAACAGTATCCTGGACTGCATTAGACAAAGTATTGCCAGCTGGTCAGGGGGGGTGACCCTTGCCCTCTCCTCAGCACTGGTGAGGCCATATCTGGAGGATTCTCCCCAGTTCTGAGCTCCTCAGTACAAGAGAGACATGGACATACTGGAGAGAGCCTAGCAAGGGGCCACTAAGATGATGAAGGACTGGCACATCTCTGTTGTGAGGAAAAGCTGAGAGAGCTGGGACCATTCAGCATGGAGAAAGGAAGACTCAGGGGGATCTTACTGACATATATACCTACCTGAAGGCAAGGTTGCAAAGAAAACAGAGCCAGGCTGTTTTCAGTGATGCCTGAGATGTGGGAGGTTTCCTCTGAACATCAGGAAACACTTTTCCTTGTCAGGGTGACTGAGCTCTGGCACAGGTTGCCCAGAGAGGTGGTGGAGTCACCATCCTTGGTGATATTCAAAAGCTGTCTAGATGCAGTCCTGGGCCACCTGTTTTTGGTGACCCTGCATCAGCAGTGGCGTTGGACCAGATGCCCTCCAGAGGTCCCTTCCAAATGTAACCATTTATGTATGGGACATAAATTTAACATTCAGAGTTGAACCTCAAGTTAATTCTCTAATGCCAGGTTTTTTACCTCACCCAATTTCATTCTCACCATTTCAGTGTGAAAAGTCAGAAAAAAAATCAAATTTTTTATCTAACACACATTTCTGTTTCTAAAGAAATAACCTTTAACTAGCATCATTCATATATACATGCATGAGTATGTACACATAAATAACTCACAAATATGTCTCACTTCTGTGCCTGACAAGGTCATGGAGCAAATCCTCCTGGAAACTATACTAAGGCACATGGAAAATGGTCCCATGCAGACCTCATGAAGTTCAATCAGGCCAAGTGCAAGGTCCGACACGTGGGTCGGGGCAATCCCAAGCACAAATACAGGTTGGGCAGAGAATGGATTGAGAGCAGCCCTGAGGAGAAGGACTTGGGGATGCTGGTGGATGAGAAGCTCAACATGAGCCAGCAATGTGCACTGGCAGCCAACCGCATCCTGGGCTGCATCAGAAGTGTGGCCAGCAGGTCGAGGGAGGTGATTCTGCCCCTCTATTCTGCTCTCCTGAGATCCCACCTGAGGTACCGTGTCTGGTTCTGGGGCCCTCAACAGAAGGACATGGACCTGTTGGAGCAAGTCCAGAGGAGGGCCACAAAGATGATCAAGAACTGACGCATCTCTGCTGTAGGGAAAAGTTGAGAGAGCTGGGACTGTTCAGCATGGAGAAGAGAAGGCTCTGAGAAGACCTTATCACAAACTTCCAGTACTTAAAGGGGGCCTACAGGAAAGATGGGGAGGGACTCTTTATCAGTGAGTGTAGCGATAAGATAGGGAGTAATGGTTTTAACCTGAAAGAGGGTAGATTTAGATATAGATATTAGGATGAAATTCTTTACTGTGAGGGTGGTGAGACACTGGAACAGGTTGCCCAGGGAAGTTGTGGATGCCCCATCCCTGGAAGTGTTCAAGGCCAGGTTGGATGGGGCTTTGAGCAACATCATCTTGTGGAAGATGTCCCTGCCCATGGCAAGGGGTTGGAACTACATGATCTTTAGGGTCCCTTCCAACCCAAACCATTCTATGATTCTACAATTCTATGATATACTTAGTGTATATATATGAGCATAATACAATGGTTCTTAACATTTACATTAATGAAACCTTTTTTCATTAGGTTTTCAGAAAATGTTTATCATTCACGTTTTCCTCTTTGGATACTTGATCTGTATAAACAGGACATTTTAGAGGCATCATTTTTAGCTACAACATTTACTTTATCCTTTCTCCTTGGTTTGGAGAGACACCATGTTTACAAAGCAAAATCTTTTATCTTGTCAACCTCTTGATCAAATTTCCTTTCTCAGAAGACATTTACATTTTCCTTAATGGTTCAATTGTAATGTAAGATTAGTAGAGATAGGTAACATAAAGCTAATTATATAATGGTTGTACTCTTACCTCTGAAAATTAATCCAGTATTAGCATTTCTTTATACAGAAATGCATATTTGTGCATTTCTTGCACAAAGGATTCAGTATTTTTTATGAATATGACTGAAATTATTTTCCCAATTTGCAACTCATCATCTGCCCAGAATTTTCTATTTTACTTGCCAGAATTCCACATTAAAATGATTTTCCAAATGGAGAGAGATTTTTATGGCTGAAAAAAGTATTTCCTGTCTTGCCTATGAATGTGAGAAAGTGGGGCATGCTTCAGCCCTCTCATTCCTTTTTATGCTTCTGTTTGTGTTCTCATAAGCTATTTGGTTTCAAGGAAAATTGATATTTTAGATTCAGTTTGTTCAGTGGCTCTTTGGCCATTGTCTGGCTTTGTGCCTGTTCAGATGGGAGGGAAAATTGAAAGCAATTTCCTTAGAGGTGTATATTTTGCCTTGGTTGACAACCCATAGTTTTTAGTATTTGCCTGATTTGAAGCCATTTCCAGAGGCTAAAATCAAGACTAATGCAAGCTGAAGTCTTACACTGCTTAATTAAAGCATCTGCACTGTTTTCTTTCACTGTTGAATGCTTCTGACAAACAAGTTCCCAGAGCAATGCGGATTCAGTGTTTTCCAGATTTTGTAGGTGTAACACTCCTAGCACAGTCTTAATTTAGTGTACAAAATGTATACGTTGGTGATGCTTCTTTTCAGCCTTTGTCTTTATTTCTGTCTTTAAAAGGAGAGAAATAACTGTCTAGCTGTCCTGAGATTTCAAGGGAAGGAATAAAAAGACATATAAGCAGGCTGTTCCTAGTGAGAGAGGAGGGATGCTGCATGAGATACCTATATTAGAAACCTCTTTCCCTAGCGCTGACATTTTACGTGCAGTTTCTTGTCACCAGGAGCTGAGAGTTCTCAAATTAAGCTGAAAGGCAATTCCAACTGCTGAGTGATAACCTCCAGCTTGGACAGAGTAGGCTGCAACACAGAAGGTGTTGTACAAAACAGGTAGCTAGCAAAAAACCACCACCTTAATTTCTAATTTTTATTAATGGAGAAAGATGAATAATCATGATTCATTTCTTTGTGAGTGTCCTTTCTTAAACTGTACTGATTTGTGGAAATGGATCCAATTCATGAGCAAGTCAGGTGACCTGAAGATTTCGATTTCGTTCACCAGTGGACTGTACCAAACGATTGGCCTTTTTACTCCCTATGCTGTGGGAATCCAGCAGATCAGAGTCATGCAAGTGGGGTGTAAAAATGCCCACATGCCTACGGAAACCTATGGTGACAAAGCCCTCTCTGCAGACTTAAGTCCATGGGGTGAGACTCACATGTCTAAGATTGGAATCCACAAAACCAAACAGCTGAGTAGACACCTGAGCTGGCCAGAAGAAAATCTTAAGAAGTGTTTGGATTAGAAATATATTTACTTTATTTAAACTAATACGCATGTAAAATCCAGAGCAATGAAGACTCACCATCAGTGGATGGTGATCAGGTTAAGGAACATTTAACTGAACTGAAATTACACACATCCAGGGTCCTGACAGGATGCACTCATGAGTGCTGTGGGAGCTGACCAACATAATTGTGAGGCTAGTTTTGTTGGTCTTTGACAGATTGTGGAGATGGAGGAGATTCCTGAGTACTGGTAGAAAGCAAATATCACTCCTATTGTCAAGCACGACAAGAAGAAGGATCTGGGGAGCTACAGAGTAGTCAACCTCACAGCTATCCCTGATAAAGTGAAGGGGCAAGTAGTCCTGAAAAACTTTTCCAAACACATAAAGGACAAGAAAATAGATGGGAGTAGTTAACATGAATTCACAAAGGAGAAATATCATTATCAAGGAGCTAAAAAGAAATGAGGTTGGAAGGGAAACTGAAAATACAGGCAGCTATTTTAAAATTTGAGGTTTTATATTTGCGTTAAATACACAAAAACCAACAGGAGAAACAAAACAAGAGACACAGAAGTTGCATGCAGCTCTGAACTGCTAACAGTCAACAGAAGCTCTTGCTCAATCTTCTACTTCTTTCTAGAGCCACAGAGTGTGTGTATCCTCTGACTCCTTTAGCTACATCTTTCCAGGGTTTGTGTACTATTTATTTGTCTGTCTCATTTCGTTTTCACATTCAGCTACTAGTTCTTCAAACAATTCTGGAAAAAATACCTCTATTTTTACAGTTAGCATTTCTGAGTGCTCACAAGCATGTCCCTGTGTTTGGTTTTAGAAATACACGGTCTTCTGGAAGAGGATACTAATATTCTCTCAAAACAAGAGATTGCTGTAACATCTGCTGCAAATAGGGAAACATACAACAGACAGAAAGTCAATCAGTCTGAGCTGGGTATCTGTGTCCAGGTGCAGGCTGTGGTGGGCTGCAGGACCCCTCTGAGAAGAGGGCAGGGGATGCCCCATGCCAGACACAGCCCATTCCAGCCTGTTCTAGCCAGCTGCAAAGGACACAGCTGAGGCTATCAGCCACACGGGACAGAGAACTGACGCTTCCATGAAAATGTATTTAAGAAAGGGCAAAATGCTAGATGGCAGAGTGAGGAGTGAGAGGGGGGAGGGAGAAAAAAAGTGAGGAGCAACTGTGTGAACACCAAAGTCAGTGAAGAAGGAGCGGGAGGAAGAATTGCTGCAGGTGCCAAGCAGAGATTCCCCTGCAGTACATGGAGAGGACCATGCTAGAGCAGATATCTACCCTGCAGCCTGTGGAAGACTTCACACTGGAGAAAGCAGATATTTCTGGAAGGAACTCCAGCCTGTGGAGAACTCACACTAGCGCAGGGGAAGTGTATGGAGAGGAAGGAGCTGCAGAGAGGAGTAATTACAGACTGACCCTAAGCCCCTATTCCCTATCTTCCTGTGCTGCCCAGGGGAAGAAGGGAGGTAGAGGAGTTGGGAGTGAGGGAGTGAAGTTGAGCCTGGTGAATAAAAGGCAGGGGAAGATATTGTTCTAATTTCTCTTTTTTTTCTCACTATCCAAAACTATTTTAATTGACAATAAATTAAATTAATTTTCCACAGATTGAATCTGTTTTGCGCATGATGGTAATTGGTTAGTCATCTTTCTGTATTTACCTTGACCCACGATTTTTTTAATCTTTTTTTCTCCTCCTGCCCTTTTGTAGGAGGAGTAGGAGTGAGAGAGTGGTTAGGTCAATGTCTGGCAGCTGGCCAAGGCCAGCCCATCACATAGGTAAATAAGGAATGTTTGGGGGAAGATTTTGCCACTCTTTTGAAAGTAAACTCTATCTTCTGCCCTGTAGATTTTGTACCAAGCACAAAAAGACAAGAATCTCACGGTATGAAGAACAGCACTGCCATGAACAGTACTGCCCTTCCTTTTTCCCATGAGGCGGAAGAAGATTAAGGTCTTTATTTAGACCCATTGTATTGTGATCATCTGTGAACTCTAGTTAACCTAAATAATAGACGATCAAGACTGATGAGAGCAGAAAATGTCAAAAATGCATTTTCATGCACTCCCTTGCAAAAAGTAATACCACTTGGGCTGGGACACTGCTGCACTGCTGCACTGCTGCACGGTTTCACAGTGGGGCCTCCAAATATCTGTAGGAAGACAGAAGCTCAGAAGCGTGCTGACAGTGAGAAAATGAGAAGCCGTTATTAAATTCCACCAAGAAACTTAAAGTGTACCTGAAAGAAAATGGATCTATATGGCATGCGGATGATCTATATGGGAATGGCAGAACCTTCGTGCCTCAGTAGACTAAAGAAGACAGCCTCTTGGCAGCTTGTAAAAGGTAAGTTTCAAGTATTACTTCCACAACCTAGATACTGTATTGTAAAACTGTTGTGTGTTAGGGTACAAATTAGTCTTTCATCAGCCTATTGCCACTTTATGCAAGACACTGCTGAAGGCTACTGTCAATTCATTCATTAAGTATCCATATACATATACTGTTACTCATGGGACCAATTCATTTAAGCAACTCAGTTGGCTAAAGCCGAGTGAAATGAATATTCAATTAAATCTGTTTTGGATCTCATTCAGATATTCAAATAAGCTAAACCTTTGGCTTATTCATTTGTGAAATAAGCTCTTTTATATGGGTGTAAAATGGCTTTTTCACAATGAGTAAGCTCTGATCTCTGATCCACACATGTGTAACAACTAGTAGCATAAGCATAAGTAGCATAATCCAAGAATTTGAGAAGCTAGCAACAGTATCTTCACTGAACTGTTGCTCCATTGGGACTTTTCACTATTGCAAAACCACATGCTTGTCTTGCATGTCTGTGCTTGAAGATAATGAAAATGCAGCATTGAAATGTGGAAGACTAGTTTCTAGTACACCTGATCTTGAATTTCTTTTCTGAAACTCTGGAATATGGTCTGTAAACAGAGACTGGTGTTTTTCAACTTTCCAGGGGACTTTTCATCTCATGAATTTTTTGCATAGCTAACTTCAAACACTCATTTCAAAACTTTTGGAGGCACCAACCTTTTTAAAATCAGGTTCTCCCAGACTTCTTAAACTAAGTTATTACCTTAAGCTGGAGATTCACAAAATCATCAGTAAAATGTTATCTACATAGACTGAGATAAACATGTGAAGTATCAGACTCGTACTAGTTCTAGATAAATATGACCAAGGACATGGTTACGTGGTTGAACAAGGGAAGACTACCTGTCTAGATGTGTCTTCGTTGTATTATGTGAAACACTTGACTTTCCAGTACAACGTTCAGCAGTGATGAGAGAGATAGTCAACAGAAAAAAATTTGAGAGGAACCACCTGGTTTGTTTTTTTCTTATTTCTAGAAAGTATGATCTAACTGGTAGAGAGAGTTTATGATCGTCTGACAATCTTTACCTGATGACCAGTTCAGATACCAGTAGTATCCTGTCTATAGTGTGATCGCCTAACTGAATAGAGCCTGTTTACTTCCAGTCCAAGAGGACAGGCCAGGGTATTTCACCAAGATGGAAGGCAAGTCATGTTGTAGAGATTGTGAGTGAAAGATGACTGAGGTAGAAACAGGTTGAGTGTGTCTCTTTCTGTCAGATATGACAGACAAAGGTGCTGTTACTGCTGCATTCACTGAAGATGATGGGAGGTTACCTGCTCAGTGAGAGTACAACAGAAAACAGGGCTGAAATTAAATAAATAAAAGACATACCACACGACCCACCAGGAAAACCAAACTGAAGTCCTCAAGGTTTCCACTGAAGGCTGAACAGATCATTACAATGACCTAGCCTGAACTAGAGAAAGGCTTTGTTCAGAAATGCTGTTTTAATTTCTGATTTAGTTACACATTTCCATAATTCAGTCATTCTTAAGGGTATCTCCAGCTCATAAATGGGCAACACTTCTACATAAAACATAAATAAGCATTTAGAAAAAGAAAGAACACCCTAAATATTTTTTAATATATCTAGGACAGATCACAGAATCACAGACTGATATGGGATTGGAAGGGACCTCTGGAGATCATCTAGTCCAACCCCCCCTGCCAGAGCAGGTACACCTAGAGCAGGTTGCACAGGAACATGTCCAGGTGGGTTTTTAATATCTCCAGAGTGGAGACCCCACCACCTCTCTGGGCTGCCTGTTCCAGTTCTCTGCCACCCTTAAAGTAAAGAATTTCCTCCTCATATTTAGATGGAACTTCTTAGGTTCAAGTTTGTGCCTGTTACTTCTTTTCCTGTCACTGAACATCACTGGAGAAAATCCTGCACACCTTTTCTTTTTTTTTTCTTCGTCTGTATTTTTGTTCATTTATTTGGGTTTCTTTTAGGAAGATTGTTGTATGCGTTATTTAAAATATTAAGTTCTCTTCTTTCTTGGTGTAAATAGATGTATAGAGATGAAATAAAGTGTAAAACAGAGGTTAACTTTGACAATTAAAATGGGATCCAAATAGGATCTGGAAAAACATGTAATTTCAAGTGAAGGACATCTAACTAATTGTGTGATTACCACATGAAAAGGGTGAAAATCCAAAACAGTAACAGAACTAATGAGAACCAGACTGCCAAAAAGCAAGGAAAGCAAGGAAATACTTTTTTTTGGTTCAAAAAGAAACCTTAGAGCTTTTCATTCACTTACGATTGTGGGGAGTTAGGACAAAAAAAAAAAAAAAAGTAAGCTTTGTTTAAGAAAAGGATTCTTCCTTTCCAACCTGAATGATTCTGTGGACTATTTTTATACTGTATTCCATTTCCATTTGGTAGAGGTAGGGCATGCTCCTCAGCAAAGAATCCTGTTGCCAGCAGGAGTAATGAGGCTTGACTATGCAAAATGGAGGACTAGATTTGATATTAGGAATAGAAGGCAAGGACATCTCCTGACTGAAATGGTATGTCTGAGGCACTGCATGTGTTGTAAGTCTGGAGTGAGTTTCTTTCTCTGTGGGTTGTACCTGATATGCTTTTCAAAGATACAAAAGCCACAAATAGGCAAATGAGCAAACAATGTAATGTGAGTTTGTGAAAATTACCCACATATAATTCTCTTCTTCCTTCGTACAGAATCCCACAGAATTTCTGTTGGTTACGGCAGATCTGCATGGCTCGTTTGAGCATTAGAGCCATGTTTAAAAGTTTTCTATCATTGAAAAATAGTTACTTTATCTTCATTTGGCTAAACAATATACATATTACTTAGTCTGTTGCAACATTGTATGACATGTCAGACCTCAGATTTTTGCTCCATGGAACTGCGTGTAGTTACAGACTTCCCTGAAAGTATTTTCCAAGCAGGCATTTAGTCTATCGTCACAGCCACTTATGTCTCATAAGGAAAAAGAATTATAAACTCACCATCCAAAGATATTGAAGTTTGTTAAATATGGACCAGAAATGAACAGGTTTTTGCCAACTGACCAAGAACATTGATCTGATTATGTAATTTAAATACTCTGTTATATTAATGGCTTCCTATTAAATAGACTTACAGCCTCCAACTCATAAGTGACCTCATCCTAGACCTGCAACTTTACAGGCAATTCTAAGATCTAGTAATGAAAGAATATATTTATTTTATTTTGCATTTGCAATTTTCTGCCGTATGAACTAATAATAATTTGCAATTTCTTTCACCAAGGGAAGCCTATTACCACACGAAAAATGATCATTCTTACTTCAAACATGTGGTCTGATTCTTTTTTGGACTGACAGCTTACCTATTGCAACAATCATGAATCTAAACTAATAAACTATTAGCTGGTTAAATAAATTCCTAAAATATGCATGCAGCATGACCCCTATGAGAAATGTTGAATAAATTATATAAAACAGGAGATGCTAATTGCTGTAAAGTTACCTGCATTGCTTCATAGACACCAGAAGCAGAAAGCCTTAGAATAAACACATTAGTTAAAACTAGATTATAAAAAATATTTTCTATAAAGTCATAATAGAACGATTCCTACCAGATATCACATGGTAGTTGTAGATCTTTGTTTCGTCCTAGCTCTTCCACAAAGTACATCTCTCCAGATCATCTGTCTCTTGAAAAAGAAGTTAATTCGGATCCTTGTTGATAATCCCTCTGAATATGTGCCTATTGAACTTTTAACTGAATGCATTAAGACTTTTTTAGCTGCAAAAATGTGTTTTCAGCTACTTCAATCCACCATTTATAGTTCCTTTCCTGTTTTATTTCTAATTTTTTTCTCATTAAGTACTGTATTGGTAATATGTGACCTTCAGTATTTTTGTAGATTTTATACAATGGGGTCAAAACTTGATGCAAGCTTCTGATTGCTTAAAATATGGTCTCTTTTCTCCCAGCAACCTGTTTAAAATCAAAATAAACAATGTTCTAACATTGTGGATTTTTTTTATTTCTACCTCTCTGTCATAAAAAAAAAAAAAAAAAAAAGTGTGTTGTTTTCTTTTAAAAAATGGATAGGCAGGAAGGCAACTGATTTCACAAGCCTTTTTTGTGGAATACCTTCTTATAGTGTATCTTTCCCTTACCATTATTTCATATGAAAAAATTGACTGAGAGAACACATTCTTTACAGTACCTACATCTTTGAGCCTTGTTTTGTAGTTTTCTGTCCATACTCAGGATTTTATGGTAGGTATGCTGCAAAATAGACATGGATAAAGGTTTCTACCCACCACCTAAGCTTTACACAAATAAAGGATTGCCTGAAAACTAGGGAACAGTCACTGTGTAACTATGGCTTAAAAAAAAAAAAAAAAATATTTAAATCCATTCCTGGACCAGAAACCCATACCTCACCTAGACCAGTAAGGAGTTTCTATTGCACAACATTTTTTACCATATTTTTACCATTTTACCATATCTTCTATTACCAAAGAATTTTTTTGACCAGATTTTTCATAGTACTGCATTCCTTCCCAACATAAACACCAATCATAAACTTAATATCTCTTGTGATATGGCACAAAGACTGTATTGCTGATTGATGATTTTTTTCCAAGTGGAAATGCACTGAAAGCACCTTCATACATTGGGAATATTTTTCCAAATTCATTTGAGATTGTGGGGTTCTTACATGGCAGCAGTAAAAAACAAATGAAGTCATTATCCATTCAGTTTAAGTATACCTCCTACGTATTCTGCTTGCAGCTGAATCCGGAGCCCTTATTAAAGCAGCACATCTTCAGATGAACAGTCAAAGAACTGATTTCAAGTGTCCAAAACCAGCCAAGGCGCTGGTTTGCTAAAATCAGAAAAAAACCCCTGTGTCCAGAAACCCTTTTTCTTAAGGGCAGCTTTATGAAAACTTGAAGTTACAGGGTTTCTGCACGTTTCACCTGAGAATTACATATCCGAGCACATTTAACATTATTGGTGTACACAGCAATTTGTCCCATCTTTCCTTGGTCTTATCAAGACTCAAGACCTTCTTCAGCCTAAGTTTACCCTAAGGAAACCATTCTGCTTGATGGTTACTACACACACAGCAGAGCTAACTATGCACTTTCCCAGCAATCTGAGCACCTCACGAACAGCAGTGATAGCTTTTGCAAGTGGTTATAACAGCACCCACCACTTTGTTAAAATGGTTGCTTAACATTACAAAAGAGTGGTTCTGCTTCCTTGGGTGCTTATGCAGTTCAAATCCATAGCCTCTCACCTCCCTTCAAGCTTCTCACCATCCACCTTCATAAAAACAGGACTAGCTGCCAAGAGCAGTTTGGGTGGGAATACTGTCTCATTGTCCTTGTGTAATGCCCGTAAATTATCTTCATAGCCAGACAATCCTATGAGCTTCTGAGAGGGGGAAAAGCAAGAATTTACCAAGTGACTTGTCTTGGGATCTTGGAGTTTCTAAACCTTTCTTAAATCTAGGCTTTGATATGCTATCTATTTCTGGAAATAAACATTTCTAGAAAACTCAGTCTTTTCCATCCCAGGAAGATGTACTAAGATTTAAATAAACATTTACATTTCTATACGCTTATCTGATGTGAAACACTGACTTTTCTGATGTCATTGTTATCTTGTAAAGAATGTAGACTATAAATTGAGCAATGAGAGTAAAATGCTCAGCTATAGAGGCAGCAGGGGTGGAAAAATGATCAGGAGTGCCAGACCAGGTCTTGATAGAATTTAAGTCAATGCAAATTTTTTCTCTAACAATGAAAAATGCTGCCATATCTCTTGTTATACTGGAAGGATACTCAATATTGTAAGAAGTATTTCTCTTATTTCTTCTTTGAAGTTTTCTTAATCCAGATTTTGCTGTGAAATTTTCTTCCAATTTCATAAAAGTTCAGAAGCCCTCTTTTTTTTTCCTGTATAACAGCTTAAGGACCCTCTTCTTAGAAAGATAAATTGTCTGGAAAAATATTTATGGTTTATGTGACGTGCGGAAAGCAGACTCCACAAGCTGTGAGGTTGTAAAGTAGGTATGTTTATTCGGCACCGGGCAGCACGGGGGGTCGCCCCACCAAAATCGTGCACCCCCACCGCGGCAGTTAGCTTAGGATTTATACAATCAGATCTTACATATTCAAGAAGCGCCTATACATATCCATAACCTTTCCCCGAAAAGGCGGTCTTTATTACAATGAGTTAGAGAAATCATTTCCATCGTCTCCGCCTTTAACTCCTCCCAGCTTCACGTGCGCAGTGTCTCCTGGTGGTCGTGGGCAGGGGTCTGCGGGATGAAGGGCATGTCTTCCTCGCTGTGTACATCTCGCTTTTAATGTTAATGTGTTGCTCCAGGCCACTGGGTTGGGAAACGAGATGGTCGCTCTGTCAGGACAACTGAATACCAATTGTTGCCTTATCTCCCATCGAGGCCGATGTGACCACTTTATGGTTTCAACATATCCTTTTTTTGCCTAAACACCTTGGCAATGGCTTTAGGCTATAGATACACAGTTTAAGCCAAGCAATGGCCCTGCTATTAACCCTTGAGTATTATTTCCCCTTATCAATGGAATGTTGGTTTTGTATTTTTGTGGAATTTATCCTGTGTTCCCAAGTAAGTTTAATATACGGATATCCAGCTTTCTACTAACAGTCTCAACAAAGCTTCATCTTTTTTTTTGGTTGTAGCAAGTAGCTTACAATTCCCTGTTTTATAGACATTCAAAACCCTGTTAAAGTCTTCAGTATTATTTTATGTATGCAGATCAAAAAAGTCCCCACCTTCCCAGGCTGCTTAGTAATCACTATGTATCACCAAATCACCAATCATGCTTACAAGTCTGCTAGTCTGTTGTTATCTTTAAAACTTTAACAGCAAACCCATATATTTTCTTCTGGTCTTTGACAACACTATTGAATAATACAGAGCCAAGATCCTACCTCACCAGGATGTCTAACACAAAAAAAAAAAAACAAAAAAACACCCAACCAAACCAAAAAAACCAAAACAAACCAAAACAAAAAACCCCCAAAAACCCACAAAACAAACAAACAAACAAACAAACAAAAAACCAACAAAAGAACCCACTTTCAAACCCCAAGACCTTTTGTCATAACTTCCCAGGTAACAGAAAGTTGGGAAAATGATGGTACCTGTCAAAGCTATGTGGCTGTTCTGACCATCACTATACTAACAAAACATCTGCAATTAATTTGATTGCTGTAAGTAGTGAGTGAATGAAACTAATGTTAAAGATTACAAGAGGCCAATGGGAACAGTATCAGAACGTCTTTTCCATCAGTTACTTCTCTGAATAAATTGCTCAAATGTATATATGGTTTTTGTTGTCCTATGCTGTAGTAGAACAGCCTTCTGTAAATTATTAAGTGCTTTATTAGTTAATCAGACATCAGAGCCACACATTTCTCTGTGTATTACATTGCTGCAAAAATCATCACATATTTAAAAAAAAAAAAAAAAAGGAAAAGAAGTGAAGAATTGGTACGTAAAAGGCAAGGGAAACTTCAAATGTCTGCTGCCTAAAGGCCTAATTTCATTAACTCAACAGCCTAAGATGTTATTTATCTCCCAGTTCTCAAAATATGTTGAAGTATTTAAATCTAGAAAATTTTGACTTCTGAGACCTGTTTTTTGCAAAAGTACCGACAGATGTCTAACTTTCCATTAATACCAATTTTTAATCTATCCAAGCCATTAACATGGTCCCAAGCTCTCTTGATGAACTATGAAAGTATCAAAAGTCCATTGTAGCAAAAACAAGTTTAAGAAATGCCTGATCATTTTTTAACAATTAACATTTGGGATTTAAAAAAAAACAGGTACCAAAAATAATATGAAATGTCTTTCTCGTTTTCTTAGTAATTTTCTTGTTTTAGCCAGATATTTTAATTTGAGGTTCACCTCTGTTACAGCCAGAAATCGGTCCCTATGCTCATATACTCTCAGAAACCAGCTCCTTAGATAGTACCAGCTGAGAGGTATCATTAGCTTAAGAGACCCGTGCCATCTGGCTCAACTGTGAATCATCAGCTGAAATCAAGTGCTCTCAGAGCTGACTTGAACATAGAAGTGGTTTGGTTTTTTTATTGTTTTTTTTTGCTTTGTTTTGTTTAATTTTGTTTTGCTTGGGTTTGGTGCTGGTTTTTTGGTTTTTCTGCTTTCGTTAAAAGAACTAATCCTCCAACTTAATCTTTCTTCCTAGTTTATTCTCTCTTGATTGGAGGCAAGAACAATGGAAATTTATGTTCCCTGACAATAGGTAGACTTTACAGACTATCTTGCTCCTCTGACAGTAGAGAAACAGTATAAAAAAAAGCTATAGGAGCTAAGTAGGAAAAATTCATAAAAAGTCATTCTGCAAATCATGTGGGTGTAAAACAAATGCAGCAGGAGAGAGAGGAAGTTGTTTAAATGGGGAAGGAAGACCAATTTGGGGAATCTGTATACAGCATTTTCTTCTCACACTCTAGTTGAACACAAAGCCTGGGTTTCATCAATGACTCTAATCTTGATTTATGTGAAAAATTGTTTATAAACAGAATAATGGCATTAAAAAAGCTTTACTCTTGATTGGTTTTTGGAATTGCTTTTGACACAGATAAATATTTGACGGGGAGGGGAGCTACGGTTCTGCTACCTCTTTGATTTCATGCTGGTTTTAATTTTAAGCAATGCTGATGACTAGTGTATTTGAAGACCTAGATCATTACACATTCAGACTCCCATTCCAAACCTTTCTCAGGAAGAGTTGCTCACATTAAAAAAACTAAATGGAGAAATACTCACTGTATTTAATCAGGAGATCTGCTCTTTGGCTTTATATGTATGAACACATCATTTTTGTCAGACCCTGTCAGACACAGTGACTAATAGGAAGTTCTTTTTGTATGAGATTTACATATATACACAGCAACATAATGGTCAACTTTTAAATGAGATGTGTCAGTAATTCAGAACACTTTAGAAAAGGCGAACAAGTTGCCTCAAAGCCAGCAATTAGGATATATATTGCTGTGTAATTTAAAAATGAACAACCCTGATTTAGTTATCCTGGGGAATCTAGGATCATGAGAGGAGGTCCAAAAGAAGCAGACGGTGCCACATTTCATTGCAGTTCCTTCACCGTAATATATCCAAATACGACAACAAAAGGTTAGAGTCTTACAAGCTGAGACAACATCATTTGATTCATTGAGCTAAGATCTCATTCAGTTTTGCTCTACTCATGACATCTGCATTTCCACAGCTGAGCCACTATTCTTTTTGCCCTAGTATCTGTGTATTAAAACAAAATTCAAATAAAAAAAAAAATCCTTATATGTCTATGTTCACTGTCACCTGATTATAAAATTGTAAGGAAATGCACCTTTTCTCAGCCTTTTCAGTTTCAATATTTTCTCTGAAAAAAACAAAGCTGGATATGACAAAGATTTTCTAAACACTTCCATTTCATACTTAGATGTGAAGAGTGTTACTTTCACACAATGCAATGGAGGCATCTGGGTCCAAGGAGGACTAAAGTTATGGCTCTTGAATACGGCCAACAGCCCAGTTGAAGTCCCTCTACACCAATGCACACAGCATGGGTAACAAACAGGAGGAGTTGAAAGCCACTGGCAGCAGGAAAAGTATGATATAGTTGCCATTACTGAAACTTGGAGGGATGAATCCCATGACTGGAGTTATGGCTATTGATGGCTACAGGTTGTTCAGAGGGATGAGCAAGAAAGGAGAGGTGGTAGGCTAGCCTGTCTATGTTAGGGAGTGTTTTGATTGTCTAGACTTAATGATGGTGATGAGAGGGTTGAGTGTTTATGTGTAAGAATCAGGAGGAAGGCCAACAAGGTAGATATCATGGTGGGAGTCTGTTGTAGACCACCCAATCAGGATGAGGAGATTAAATATTAAATATTAAATTAAATATTGTATAAGCAGCTGAAAGAAGTCTCACAATCACTAGCTCTTTGTCTCATGGGGGACTTTGACTTACCACGTGTCTGCTGGAAATAAAATAGAGCAGAGAGGACACAGCCTAGGAAGTTCCTGGAGTG
Source organism: Numenius arquata (assembly GCF_964106895.1). Classification (NCBI taxonomy): domain Eukaryota; kingdom Metazoa; phylum Chordata; class Aves; order Charadriiformes; family Scolopacidae; genus Numenius; species Numenius arquata. The sequence goes on along the minus strand of NC_133616.1, from coordinate 32,283,676 downwards.
TGGGGAAGAAAACTTCTTGACACAATTTGCAAGTGAGACAACTAGGGAAGTTGCCTCGCTGTTGTTTGTGAAGAGAGAAAGAATTGTGGACGATGTGATGATTGGAGCCTCTCTTGGGCATTACAACCACAAAATTGCAGTTTACTATTCTTGGAGAAGTAAGAAGGGGGTCAGCAGAGCTACTACCTTGGAGCTCTGGAGGGCAGACTATGACCTGTTTAGGAGACTGATCAACAGAGTCCTTTGGGAGGCAGTCCTGAAGGGCAAAGGAGTCCAGGAAGGCTGGATGTTCTTCAAAAAGGACATCCTGAAGGAACAGGAGCAGGCCATCCCCACCTGCAGAAAGACAAGCTGGCGGGGAAGAAGACCAGCCTGGCTGAACAGAGAGCTTTGGCTAGGACTCAGGAAAAAAAGAGAATTTATGAAAAAGGAAGATTAGGGATAATGTGGGCCCACTGAGGAATGAGATGGGCACCCTAGTGGTGGAAGACACGGAGAAGGCAGAGCTGCTGAATGCCTTCTTTTCTTCAGTCTTCACTGCTAAGGCTGCCCCTCATGAACCTCTGGCCTTGGAGGCCAGGGGGAGGGTATGGAGAGAGGAAGTTTTTCCTCCAGTAGAGGAGGACCAGGTTCGGGACCACTTGGCCAAACTGGACATTCATAAGTCCATGGGCCCAGATGGGATACACCCGCGAGTGCTGAGACAGCTAGCAGAAGTTATCGCTGGGCCACTCTCTATCATATTTGAAAAGTCATGGAGAACAGGAGAGGTGCCAGAAGACTGGAGGAAGGCCAACATCACACCAGTCTTCAAAAAGGGCAAGAAGGAGGACCCTGGGAACTACAGACCAGTTAGTCTCACCTCCGTCCCTGGGAAGGTAATGGAGAGACTCATTCTGGATGTCATCTCCAAACAAGTTGAAGAGCAGGGGGTTATTGGAAGTGGGCAACATGGGTTTACCAAGGGTAAATCATGCTTGACCAATCTGATAGCTTTCTATGATGCCATAACTGGTTGGCTGGATGAGGGGAGGGCAGCAGATGTCATCTACCTTGACTTCAGCAAGGCTTTTGACACTGTCTCCCATAACATCCTCATTGGAAAACTAAGGAAGTGTGGGCTGGATGAGGGGACAGTGAGGTGGATTGAGAACTGGCTATGTGACAGGACCCAAAGGGTAATGGTTAATGGAACAGGTTCAAGCTGGAGGCTTGTAACCAGTGGTGTCCCCCAGGGGTCAATACTTGGTCCAGTCGTGTTCAACATATTCATCAGTGACCTGGATGAGGGGACAGAGTGTATCCTCAGCAAGTTTGCTGATGATACCAAGTTGGGTGGGGTGGCTGACACCCCGGAGGGCCGTGCTGCCATCCAGAGAGACCTGGACAGGCTGGAGAGCTGGGCAAGGAAGAACCTCATGAGGTTCAACAGGGAAAAGTGTAAGGGACTACACCTGGGCAAGAAGAATGTCAGGCACCAATACAGGTTAGGCGTGGGCCTGCTGGAGCCAAGCTCCAAAGAGAAAGATCTGGGAGTCCTGGTAGACAGCAAAATGACAATGAACAAGCAGTGTGCTCTTGTGGCCAGGAAGGCCAACGGAATCCTGGGCTGCATAGGGAAGAGTGTGGCTAGTAGGTCGAGGGAAGTCATTCTGCCCCTCTACTCTGCACTGGTGAGGCCACAACTGGAGTATTGCATCCAGTTCTGGGCTCCCCAATTCAAGAGGGATAGAGAACTACTGGAAAGAGTCCAGCGAAGGGCAACAAAGATGATTAAGGGATTGGAGCATCTCCCTTATGAGGAAAGGCTAAGAGAGCTGGGACTCTTTAGTCTGGAGAAGAGAAGGCTGAGGGGAGACCTTATTAATGCCTATAAGTATCTCAAGGGTGGGTTGAAGGAGGAGGGAGCCAGACTCTTTTCAGTGGTTGCCAGTGACAGGACAAGGGGCAACGGGCACAAGTTGGAACATAGGAGGTTCCACTCGAATATGAGGAAGAATTTGTTCACGGTGAGGGTGACAGAGCCCTGGAACAGGCTGCCCAGGGAGGTTGTGGAGTCCCCTTCTTTGGAGATTTTCAAGACCTACCTGGATGCAGTCCTGAGTAGCATTCTCTAAGCAATCCTGCTTCAGCAGGGGAGTTGGACTAGATGATCTATATGGTCCCTTCCAACTCTAAAAAAAATTCAGTGAAATTCAGTGAAATTCAGTGAACTTTTGAAGAAAGGGCACGCAACTCTGGAGGACTAGAAAGAGATCCTGTGGTTATGCAGAGAGGAAATTAGAAGGGCCAAACCCCAACTAGAACTTAATCTGGCTACCACCATAAAAGACAATAAAGAATGTTCCTATAAATACATTAGCAACAAAAGGAGGGCTAAGGAAAAATCTCCATTTCTATTGAATGCAGAGGGAAACATAATGACAAAGGATGAGGAAAAGACTCAGGTACTGAGTACCTTCTTTGCATCAGTCTTTAATAGCAAGATCAGTACCCTGAGCTGGAACACAGAGTCGTGGAGCAGAATGAAATCCCCATAATCCAAGAGGAAATGGTTAGTGACCTGCTACACCACTTAGACATACACAAGTTAATGGGACCAGAAGGGATCTACCCAAGGGTACTAAGCGAGCTCGCAGAAGTGCTCACCAAGACGCTTTCCATCATTTATTACCAGTCCTGGCTAACTGGGGAGGTCCTAGTTGACTGGAATTTAGCAAATGTGACACCCATCCACAAGAAGGGCTGGAAGGAAGGTTCAGGGAACTACAGGCTTGTCAGCCTGACCTTGGTGTCTGGAAAGGTTATGAATTAGATTATCTTGACTGCTGTCACATGGCACATACAGGACAACCAGGCAATCAGGCCCAGTCAGCATGGGTTTATGAAAGGCTGGTCCTGCTTGACTAGCTTGATCTCCTTCTGTGATAAGGGGACCTGACTAGTGGATGACGGAAAGGTTGTGGATGTTGTCTACCTAGACTTTAGTAAAGCCTTCAACACCATTTCCCACATTTTCTGAGGGAGAAACTGGCTGGGAGAAACTGGCTGCTCATGGCTTGCACAGGTGTACTCTTCCCTAGGTAAGAGCAATTCTGTTGCTCACTGGTAGATGCAGCTCAGTCTGGGCAGAGCAGACAAAGCTCCCCTTTCTGAATGACAGAAGAGGGAGCCCTGTAAGACTTATGTGGCCACTCAGCTTCTATCTCCAGGAAGAATGGCATCTCCTAGGGTTTCCAAGGAGCAAGCGTTTTCCAAATAGGAACCTTCTTTAGATTAATGCATATCAGCCCCTGGATAAAAACTGTTTTGGAGATTATGTGGTCCCACCTGGGCTGAGTTTTACTGCTGATCTGGAAGGAAAAGGCTAATGGACTAAGCAACCCATTTGCTAGTTCTTATTGTAAAAATGTCACTACAATTCTTGATAGAATTAAAATATATCAAAGTGAATGCTTTTCTGTATTTGTATTAAATACCCAAGTGCAATAAGCCTCTTTATGGGCCAGTGAACTGGAAAATGAAATTATTGTATTAATGTGACTTTTTACTTATGATAGGAATGCAGTGTCATAAAAATGACAGCATATTGGCTTTATTTTCACACCTGAAAATAAAACCAAAACAAGAAAGTTTTAGGAAGTAGAGTAAAAGGAAGGTGTTTTAAATTTTTTCCCAGCTCCTGCACTTTGTGTTTAAGGTCTGGAGAAGAACTGATTTATGGCTGATTAAAACAGCCTTTCACAGGAGTCTCTGAAGAGAAAACATGTGCAGATCCTATGGCAGGATTATTTACTTACACGTGGTAACCATCACCCCCCACACACCTGGCCTCCAGGGCTCCTCATGGCAAGCCTACCCTTAAGTCTCTTGTTCCATGCACCCAGTTCTCTGCCCATGCTCCAGCTCTGCATCCCCTGAAATAGCCCCTCTGAAACCTACAGCATTTAAATAATACTGTGAGTTCACAAGCCCCGATGCCCCCCTGGCTGCCCTGCTCCTGGCTGAGGTGGTGGGACAGGCCCCAGCTGCCGGTCCCTGCCATGGACACCCCCTGCCACTCTTGAGTTATGCTATGCCCCAAAAGGTTTTTGTGCTGAAGATGATTTTTACCAAAGTTATTATTGTCTTCTATCTGTGTGGAGGAGAAGTGTGTCTAATCTAATTTTATCTGATATCTTACATAATCCTTCCTAGGAAATAAATTAAAAGCATTGGTACTGGTAGGAAAAGGGGCCCTGGGTTTTAATTTAGATTTGGCTAATCATAATCTTGCCTCCTATAGGAAGGTGTTTGTTAATATGAATTTAGTTCTTAAGAGATTTTTTTTTCTTAAAACCATCTTAGTCATTAAATTTCTTACAAAACCTGATAGATCAGAGTTCACCAAAACCTATTCTTAATCACTGCACCAGTATAGTTCACAACTGATATAATTCCTGGAGCAATTTAATATGATTCCCAAAATAGTGAGGAAATAGTGATGTAAGACCACACATTTATTCTGGTGTTTATTCAGAATTTAGGAATGTTTTGACAACAGTAGATCTCTCAGCAATATTTTTTTTTTTTTTGTAGATTCAAGAAATTTAATGAACATTAACAACTGCATTTATTACTTAGCTCCAAAATCTTCTCTCACAGTGCCAAAAACTTTTAGTGTGCTTAGTAGACCAGAGTAACACTGGAAACTCTACAATCTTAATATTTTGGGGAATAGTTGCTTTTTCTCATAAATCATGAATTGGCAGCTATGAGGTATCAAAAATCAGCAAGACTAGTGGTGAATAGCATGCAAAAAATGCTAATGATATTAGCCTGCATAATCTACTGCTGAATGGCTATGAATAACACTGGCATTGTAAGATTTCTGGACCAGTTCATAAATAATTCACAGGCAGGAATAAATGTGTCAAATAATATCTTCATAGTGATTTAAATTACTTTTTATAGATTATGGTAGGCCTTAAAATTACCTTACTTCTCTGCTGTAAGTTAGTAGCACCTTGGCTGACATCAAAGACCTCCCAGCAGAAAACTGAACCCAAACTTCATTCATGTCTTTGGTAATTCTGTATTTCTAGGTATTAGATGAAAAGGTAATAGCTAAGAGAAAGACCAGCTCTCCCTGAGTTTTAAGGGAATGATCTATAAACTCTTCTCAGTCTGTTTAAAATGGTTTTAAAAATTCTCAGGTGTTTAAAATGCAGCAGGCGCTTCTTGGAGGACCGGAGTATTTCTTATGAGGCAGGATTGAGGTGTTTGCATTCATTCATCCTGTTCTTGACTGACTAGGTAGAGAGATAACTCTGCCTTACCTCTGCTATGATTTTAAGCGTCCAGGCAAGTATGCTGAGGACATGCTAAAAATCATTACGTTAAGAAAGTAGCCAAGGCTGCATTTATCCACATATGTAGTCAGGGAAAGTGATTCAGGCAGCCCCTTGTTCCACATTAAACTAGTAATAATATCAGATTGTCAAACTCCCTAAACCAATTTTATACTGAAGATGTGCCAAAGACTGTTCAGGAAAGCGAAGTGCTGGATGGCTACTAAGGAGATGACTGTGACTTTCTTCTGGACTGAATAAAAACAAAACACATGGTGGGATTTGGAAGATCCTCTTAACTTGCTTCTTCCCACAACTAGGAATCTGGATATCCCTGTGTGTTGGTACCAGGAACATGAGATAGTTTCAAGGCAGAAGCCTCACTTGGGCTACATGCAGCTTAACATGAGCAGTTTGTCTATAGCTACCACATAGGTTAGAGCACCAGATAAGCCTTAGAAAGCAGCACAGATGTTTCAAGACCTTCTTCATCCTGAAGCGTTTTGCACAGTCTCTCATATGTCTCAGAAGAATACTGCCTAAATGAAAACCATTTTAGGGAGGAAGAGAATGCCTGCCTTCCTACCCTTCTCATGTGCATGAGGTTGGGGAATAGAATCTTGTTTCTTAGTAATTAGAACACTCAGTCATGAGTGGATAAATGTGACACTGGCTTCTCAAGTCAATACATTACACTACCCACTGAATTGAAACCATATGACAAAGGAGCCAACAAACAGAGATGTATGGCTAAACCTGGAATAAGGAAGAACTCGTCAGAGACTTCAAAGTCAGCAGGAGCTTTGGCTACAGTCAACATAAGGTAGTAGACTTCAGGACCTAAAGAGAAGAGAGCAAGGCAAAAAGAAGGACCACAACCTTGGACCTCAGGAGAGCAAACTTTTTCAGAGATCTGCCAGAAGAATCCATGGAATGCAGCCCTAGAATTTGAGCCCTGTCGGTATTTGGTGATAACATCCTCCAAGCTCCCAACAACTAGGAAATCAGCAAAGGATGCAAGAAGCATGCCTGGATGAACAAAAAGCTCCTAATTTAACTCAGACATAAAAAGGAACTGCATAAGAGGTGGAAGCAGGGAAATGTGACCCAAGAGGAATTGCTATGTAGTGCTATAGTAGTGATAGGGTTAGAAAAGCTGCCTTGGCAGCCAGAGTTGAATTTGGCAAGGGACGCAAAAGGCAACAAGAAAGGATTCTACATATACAGGAGTAACAAAAAGAAGATTCACTAAAATGTGGGACTGCTGCTGAAAGGTCAAGATACTCAGTGCCTCCTTTGCCTAAGTCTTTACCAGTAAAACCAGCCTGCAGGAATCCCAGCACTCAGAGATCAGAAGGGAAGTCTGGAACAAGGAAGACTTACCCTCAGTGCAGTAGGACCAGATTAGGGAGCACTTAAACAAACTGGACATACACAAGTCCATGGGCCCTGACAGATTGCATCCACAAGTGCTGGACGGAGCTGGCTGATGTCATTGTGAGACTGCTCTTGATTACTTTTGAACAGCCATAGCAACTAGGAGAAGATCCAGAAGACTGGAAGAGAGCAAAGAACACTCCTATATTCAAGAAGGCCAAGGGAATATCCAGGGATAAGAGTGGGTCTCATTTCAGTCCCTGGGAAGGTTATGGAGAAAATCCTTCTAGAAAAAATTTCCAAACACATGAAAGAAAAGAAAGTGATTTGGATTAGTCAGCATAGATTTATCATGTTATCCAACCTGATAGTTTTTTTACAATGAGGTGACAAGCTTAAGGGACAAAGGGAGAGCAGTGGATGTTGTTTACCTCAACTTTCACACCCTGTCACAATATCTCCCATAATATCATCATAGACAAGCTGACAAGGTATGGGTTAGATATGCGTTCAATGAGGTGGATTGAAAACTGGCTGAGTGATTGCAACCAGAGGATTGTGAGCAGTGGCACAAAGTCCAGTTGGGTGCAAGTCAATAGTGGTGCATCGCAGGGGTCAATACTGAGGCCAATATTGCTTAACATCTTCATTGAGCTGGATGATGGAGCAGAGTGCACCCTCAGACAGTTTGCAGATGATACAAAACTGGGAGGAGTGGGTGATATGCCACAAGTGTGCTGCCATTCAGAGCATTCATTACAGGCTGGGGAGTTGGGCAGAGAGGAACTTAATGAAGGGAGGAGCAAAGTCCTGCCCTGGCAATGAATAACCCCAGCCACTGGTTCAGCTGGGGGACACTTGGCTGGAAAGCAGCTTTGCTGAAAAGGACTTCGGGGACCTGGCAGACATCTAGCTAACCATGAAACAGCAATGCAACCTTACAACAAAAAAGGTGAATTATATCCTGAGATACATCAGAGAGAACATTGCCAACATATTAACAGAGGTGCTCCTTCCTCTCTGACCAGCACTGATGAGGCCATATCTGGAGTACTGTTTCTAGTGTCGGCCTCCCATATTCAGGTAAGATACTGACTTAATAGAGAAAATCCAGCTTAGGGTCACAAAGATGATGGAAGGACTGGAGCATTTGTCATATGAGGAAAGGCTGAGACTGCTGGGAGTGTTTAGCCCAGAGAAAAGGCTAAGTATCTGGCAGGAGACAGTGAAGAAGACAGAGACAGGATTTTTTTAGTGTTACTCAGTGAGATAAAAAGAGGCAATGAGCACAAATTAAAAAAAAAAAAAAAAATTCCATGTCAACACAAGGAAGCTCTGTTTACTCTGAGGGTTGTGAAACCGTGGAATATGTCGCCCAGAGGGGTTAAGAAGTCTCCATCTTTGGAGATACTGAAAATCTGACTGGACACAGTCCTGGATAACCTGCTATAGATGACTTTACTTGAGCAGGGAGGTTAGACTAAATGACCAACACAGATCAATGACAACACAGGAAGGACATGGACCTGTTGGAATGGGTCCAGTGGAGGGCCATGAAAATGATCAGAGGGCTGGAGCACCTGTCCTATGAAGACAGGCTGAGAGAGCTGGGATTATTTAGCCTGGAGAAGAGAAGGCTCCGGGGAGACCTCACAGCAGCCTTCCAATATCTGAAGGGAGCCTACAGGAGAGCTGCTGAGGGACCCTTTGTCAGGAAGTGTAGTGACAGGACAAGGGGTAATGGTTTTAAATTGGAAGAGGGGAGATTTAGATTAGATATGAGGAAGAAATTCTTTACTGTGAGGGTGGTGAGGCACTGGAACAGGTTGCCCAGGGAAGTTGTGGATGCCCCATCCCTGGAAGTGTTTAAGGCCAGGCTGGATGGGGCTTTGAGCAACCTGCTCTAGTGTGAGGTGTCCCTGCCCATGGCAGGGGGGTTGGAAGTTGATGATCTTTAATGTCCCTTCCAACTCTAACCATCCTGTGATTTTCTGATTCTATGACTCTATCTCAAGAGATACCTGCCAACCTAAATGATTCCGTGATTCTGCCTTTCTATGAAAAAAATATCTTAGCAGTTATTCTCAGAGAGGAAACCACCACCTATTCTAAATCAGACAACTATCCAAATTAACAAATCCTGTTGGTTGAACCAGCACAATCACCGTGACCTGACTGGTACAAATTGCAGCATAAATTTAGAGAAGGGGAGTGTAATGGCAGCATCCATCAATATTTATTTACTTTTGTGGATACGTTGTGTCTTTCACCTATATAATGAAATGCACACGTAAAGCTTTGTTTCAGTTCTGACCCTGTCCTGATGTTCCGGATTAACTTTTAGGTTTTCAATTATCTTTCCCCACCCCACCCCCTCAAGAAAGATAGTAGCTGCACAAATTTATCTTCTCCACAGCCGTAACCATAGCAACCCAAACAGTTCATTTTCTGTCTCAAATAATGTGCATGACTCTGTCTGACTAACAATTCAGTGAGGACATTGACAAATGATCTCAGTATTCAGGCAGACATTTAAAATATGCAGATATTTGTCTGAATTCTAATATGGCCAATGGATACTCAAATGATGTACTGTGTGATTCTCAAGTAAAATGAGAGAAACTTTTCCCTGAGGATACTTCACATTAAAGGTTTCAAAACAGATATATTTTGAGTGATGAATGTATGCAGTGAGATAAATTCTCTCCTAGAGATCAGAGACATTTTGTTCATATGTTAAAACTTTTTGTTTTCTAGACATTGCCTTTTCTTTATTAGCTAGTCAGCAAGGAGAGAAAAGTAAAAAGCTCTCCTCCCACCCTACTTTCAGCCCCCGACCCTCAGATGTCTGAATATTCAAGAGAAGAAGAGAAGCTTTTGAAAGGTTCAGCAGAGCTTTGTTGTGTTGGGGAAGGCAACATGTGGTCCCCCAGCATCACAATTAATCTGATACAGAAGCAACAGGTGTTGACCTCTTTGCATGTTAAATATTGACCTTCATGGTGAGAATTAGTGTGTGACTTCCCCAGAGGAACTGCATGTCAACTAGAAGCTGAGCACATTTTCACAATGATGTTGGTTATAGAATGAAACAGATTTGCAAGAGAAGCTGTGGAATGTTCATTGCTGGAAACACTGGATGGGGTTTTGAGCAGCCTAATGTAACTTTTAGTTCTCTCTGTCTTGGGTAGGATTTTGATCAGATGACCTCAAGAGATCCCTTTCAACCTAAATTATTGTGTAATTCCATGATTCAAAGTCTATTGCTTCTGTTCATGTAAGTCATATGAAAGAGTTCACAAATTAATAATCTTTCAGTCTCTGTTCATACTTAGTGGATTCTTACTAGAGAGACAAAAGTGAAAGACCTCTAATTCATAACTAATCCATCTCCAGAGTTGTCCAAGTCCCTGAGGTCAATATTTGCTTTTAAAGTAGCATTGAACTTCAAAACGACATTGCCTCATTTATAATGCTTCCTACTCTCCTGACAGTTCCTCTGTTGCAGGGAACGCAGAGCACTGTCCACATTATACGCATGCAGCTACTCTTCAACATTGGTCTTGATTGTAGGTGCAAGTGGACTTCTCAACCAATGGAATCCAGCTGTCAGCTCCTCTTTTCTGGCTTCTCACCTGGTTTGCTATCAAAACTAGCGAAGGCTGTCATGTGGGATGAACTTTTCTTGCTTTATTTCTTTCCTGTTGTATCACTTGCATAACAGCATTTGCCATGCAAGTGGAATTTAAGCAGTGACTTCAGCAAGTTGATAAACGCTATATTCAAGAGGACAACAGTAACTGTTCAAGGAAAGTGTACTAGATACCCAGCAGCTTTTCTGTTGCTAAACAAATAAACAAACAACTCTCCCAAGCCAAAACACACAAACAAAAATACCTTCTGAAAACTCAAGTTTTATTTTCCTCCCAGCCCCCAAGAAAAAAGAGTTCTTAGTTTGTTATTCTAAAAGTCTGCAGTGTCCTACCTGACTGTAAAGTTAAAATGAACCAAACAAGCACACAAACAAAACACCAAACATACAAAAGGAATCTAAACTAACCATTTGTATGACCATTTACAGGCAGACCAATGACATGCTAAGCATGTTCTTTGTTTAGTGAAAGAGCATATCAAGTCCACCACAAAAGAGCTGGTCTTGAATGGGTTAAGGAATGGTCCTGAATACTTAAACTAATAAGCCTTGGGCTCCAGAAGATATTCTTATATCAACATGATCCCAGTTAGAAATAATGAAACCTCTTACAGTCTTGGCTTTACTGTTTTGATAGTAATTCCTCAGCAATAGTTTCCAACTCAAATTACCTTAATCTGTGGTTCAAGTCAAGGTTTTTCTGGTTTGATTTTTTCCCTTGCCAGAACTGAAAGTTCAGAGCAGCATCTGAAAAAGGAACTATACCTTGATTTGTACATAGAGAAAAAATAGATTCTAAAAATGAAACATAGCTGGCAATTTTGATGATGTTGTGTTGCCACGAAGGATGTGGACACATTGACTCTGCTGCTAGTATTACAGATGGGAAGTCTTTTTGAGTGAGAGCTATTCAGACAAACATCACAAATTCCCTGAACGCTAAGAGATGAAATATATGTCACCAACCTCCTGGACAACACCTCACTCACTGAGTTAGAAGTGTTAGAAGTCTGTTCCCTTGCCCTTGTCCTCGCCCTTGCCTCAGTAGTTTCTGAAGACAGCTGTACTTTGTGAATATGGGAACATATGTATGTATGTGTCTTTCCAAAATGTATCTGCACTTACGTAGCTCAGAAATGTAACTAAGGCTTAAAGGGTCCCATTGAGCAATCTCTAGCCTTTCTACTGTTGCCCTTCTCCCTATAGAAAGCAGAGAAAATAAATATGCAGGTTTAAAAAATATCAAATATATCCACCATGTCAGAAAAGTTCACCTAGGTGAAAACAAACGAGGAGATACATACAGAGCTACATCAAGCTGTGGCAGCTGATGCAGTGCTTTTCAGGGTGATTGTGTAAAAGAGGAAGAGAGTGAAAATGAAGTCAGATTTCAGAAAGGGTACTGCATCCATCACCCAACATTACCACCGAAGTAGATAATTTCCCACTGAAGAGGTATTGCAAACTGCCTTTTCCCTTTCTAACAGCTTTCTCATTGCCATCCATCACCGTTTTTTTCCCCCCATTGCTATGGAGGGGAGGAAACTCATCACTAACCAGAGGTCAGAAAGTCAAGAGGACACTCATTTTATCCTGTGTGCCTCAGAGAAATATTTAACCTGATGGGAAAAACCAGAATAGGTTATCAGTACAAAGGACACATTACAGGAAAGACACAAGTAAATTGTTTGTAGGGAGCATATTCTCCTTACTTTTACAGGGAGAAATATAGGTTTGGCTTGGAGGTCTGCACATTTAAGGGCAAAAAATAAAACCTTATTTGTTTTGGTTTTTTGGGGTTTTTGGGGTTGTTTTTTAAAATTTTATTTTTGTTTGTTTTGTTTTGTTTTTTTAAATTAAAGAAATCAAGGGTTGGAAGATGGGTTGGCAGAGTGTAATACTGATGGAGGACGCAATTTATTCCCCTTTCTGACAGGCTGGTAAAAGTGTCTGGCAGAGGCTGAGTTGAACTCTGTCAGGAGGAACAATGACAGGCTACCATGAGAAGGTGCAGGGGGTGTATAGATTTCAGGGCCAGCTCTTAGAGGATGATGTGTGTCTAAGGTTGGTTCTCTAACCACCTATGGCCTCATCAGGAGAAAGTGTTACTTACACAGACAACACCTGGTCTCCAGCAGGTTTGCTGAAGTATAATAGGCAGATAAATTGCTGTGTATTTCCCTCTCCTCTAACTGCCACCTTACTTTCTGCATGGCAGATGCCAGCCCTCTGCCACAAATGTGTATTTAAGCCTTTTTGTGATCTGCATCCTGAGGAGGAAGCTCATGTTTTCTGAATATGCCAGGCAGGGGCTGAGCTCTCAGTACCCAGCTATTCAGGCTGAGAACTGGTAAAACCAGAATCTAAGGTGTCTTGAGAGTAGGAGGAAAAGATATTTAAGGGCCAAGAAAGCGACTTGGAAGGAAGGGGAGACTTGGGAGTATGTAGTTGTATGTAAGTATGTAGGTGGGATGGGGATGGGAATACAAGCTGCTGGATTTTCCACTTTTACCTATCTTTATATCCAAAATACCTGGTAAATAAAAGTGTTAGGTAAAAGAAAAAGGGTATAAAAAGGGACAATAAATGCAAGATAAATTAGGAACTTTCTCCCTCTTCATCTAGATATTTATATTTTATTCACTGTGTAGTAATAGTGAAGATACAGTGGAAAAAGTGATTTTTGTTTGCTATTTTTCTTGACCTTGTTGTTTGCTGTTGTCTTTTCATAACTTGTGGAAGTTATAAGAGGATGTATCCAACCACAATATGGCAGGAGAGTGTTAAAGATTAGCAAAGCAGATGGAAAACTGCATTTGAAACCAACCACCTGAGCAGGAGAAGAGAGGTCTGTAGACTGCTTTAAAAAATGGAAAATTGAGATTGACTGCAGAATCTTTCATTCCCCCACCTCCAAACCTCCTGAGAAACAAAGGTTTATGGGATCAGAAATTCCTTTGCTTTGGTTTGGGAAGTGAAAAAGTCTGGTCATCATGGTGACAGGGAGCTGATTGCCCAGTTAAGTAAGAGTAATTTGGTGTTAGGGCTATTATGCAAAATCCTGTGTGTTAGAAAAGTACTCTAGAGAGGCTGAATCGAGACTAATAGTTGGGAATGGCTAGCAAATGTAGTGAATAAAAGTACTGCAGCAGAAAAGTGTTGGTGGCTGGCCAAAGTGAAGTGCTGAGTTTCATTCTACTTGTAAAACTTACAACTATTATTACATTTTGTGAATTCTAACAGCTATTGACAATTCAAGGTGTAGAGACCACTTCTCCAAACTATTGTATCAGAAAGAAGGTAGACAAAACAGATAGCATTTTCAATGTCACACATATTAGTTTTTGACCTAATTGATGTGGTGATGGTTCCACCCCCATGGTGTTTTCTTCCAAGATACTTCCTCCAAGAGGTTGGATTGTAGTGAAATCTCAGTTCAATTCATGGAGTGAGATGCTCCAACAAACTGTCAATATGATTTTTTAGTACTGTTATATACCTAATCTTCCAAGTTCTTACAAGTCAGGTCATATCAACTGCTAACTTTCACCTGGTCTGGTTAGAGGCTGTGCCAAGTCATATGTCTGCTGCTTGATCAGAAAAAAGGATGGCTAGGGATATCAGTATCAATTGTGGGCTTAATTACAAATTCAGCTGACTACTTGTCATGGTTTTGGCTGGGATGGAGTTGAGTTCCTTGCTAGCAGCTAGTATTGGATTTGTCATAAGAATAGTGTGGATAGTGCATTAATGTTTCTGGTTGTTGCTAAGCAGCCAAGGACTTTTCCTCTCCTCATACTGCCTCACCAGCAAGTAGGCTGGGAGTGCAGAAAAATTTGGTGGAAGATACAGTCGGGATATCTGACTCAACTGACCAAAGAAATGTTCCAAGCCATATGAAGTTATATTCAGTACATATTTCTGGGGGAAGCAAGAAGGGGAAAACATTTGGAATTATGGCATTTGTATTCCCAAGTAACCATTATGCGTGATGAAGCCCTGCTTTCCTGGAGATGGCTGAACTCCTGTCTGCTGATGTGAAACAGTGAATGAATTTCTTGTTTTGCTTTGCTTGTGTGCATGACTTTTCCTGTATCTATTAAACTGTCTTTATCTCAATCCATGAGCTTTTTCTGACTTTTGCTCTTCTGATTCTTTCCCCCATATGAACTGGGGGGAGGGAGTAAGCGGATGCATGGTCCTAGTTGCTGGATGGAATTAAATCATGACACCACTGTAGCCAAGTTGGTGTAGCCTCATCTTTTACCATGCACCTGCAAGTATCTGTTATAAATGCGTTTTTCAGAGAGGATGTCTTAAATATATATGCTTCTTCTGCAATGTATCTCTTCTCCTTGGCTAGCTTTGTGCTTAAAAGTAACAGAATCATAGGTATCTTAAACATCATCAGGCAATTAAGAGATGTATTCTATATTCCCATCAAGTTCAACAAGAAGTGCAAAGTCCTGCATATGGGGAAGAATAACCCCAGGCATATGAGATAAGTGCTAGGGGCTGGCAGACTGGAAAGCAGCTTTTCAGAGAGGACCCTGGGGATCCTGGTGGACAGCAAGTTGAACATGAGCCAGCAATGTGGCCTTACCACAAGGAAGTCTAACAGTATCCTGGACTGCATTAGACAAAGTATTGCCAGCTGGTCAGGGGGGGTGACCCTTGCCCTCTCCTCAGCACTGGTGAGGCCATGTCTGGAGGACTCTCCCCAGTTCTGAGCTCCTCAGTACAAGAGAGACATGGACATACTGGAGAGAGCCTAGCAAGGGGCCACTAAGATGATGAAGGACTGGCACATCTCTGTTGTGAGGAAAAGCTGAGAGAGCTGGGACCATTCAGCATGGAGAAAGGAAGACTCAGGGAGATCTTACTACCATATAATCTGGCGAAGTTCCCGCTGACTGGAAAAAGGGGAACATAATTCCAATATTCAAAAAAGGAAAAAAAGAAGACCCAGTGAGCTATAGGCCAGTCAGCCTCACCTCTGTGCCTGGCAAGATCATGGAGCAGATCCTCCTGGAATCTCTGCTAAGGCACGTGGAAAATAAGGAGGTGATTGGAGACAGCCAGCATGGCTTCACCAAGGGCAAATCGTGCCTGACAAATTTGGTGGCCTTTTATGATACTGCTACAGACTTGGTGGACAAGGTCAGACCAACCGACTTTGACACTGTCCCGCATGACATCCTGGTCTCAAAATTGGAAAGTCATGGATTCGATGGATGGACTACTCGGTGGATCAGGAACTGGCTGGATGGCTACACTCAAAGAGTTGTCAACGTCTCGATGTCCAAGTGACGGCCGGTGACGAGTAGTGTTCCTCAGGGGTCGGTACTGGGACCAGTGCTATTTAACATCTTTGTTGGAGACATGGACAGTGGGGTAGAGTGCACCCTCAGCAAGTTTGCGAACGACACCAAGCTCAGTGGCACGGTCGACATGCTGGAAGGAAGGGATGCCATCCAAAGGGATGTGGACAAGCTTGAGAGGTGGGTCCATGCAAACCTCATGAAGTTCAACCAAGCCAAGTGCAGGGTCCTGCACCTGGGACGTGGCAATCCCAGGCACAAATACAGGCTGGGCAGAGAATGGCTGGAGAGCAGCCCTGAGGAGAAGGACTTGAGGGTGTTGGTGGATGAGAAGCTCAACATGAGCCGGCAGTGCGCGCTGGCAGCCCGGAAAGTCAACCACATCCTAGGCTGCATCAAGAGAAGTGTGGCCAGCATTCTCAAGGGAGAATGATTCTACCCCTCTACTCCGCTCTGGTGAGACCCCACATGGAGTACTGTGTCCAGCTCTGGAGTCCTCAACACAGGAAGGACATGGCCCTGCTGGAACGGGTCCAGCGGAGGGCCACGAAGATGATCAGAGGGATGGAACACCTCTCCTATAAAGAAAGGCTGGGAGAGCTGGGGTTGTTCAGCCTGGAGAAGAGAAGGCTCCGGGGACACCTCACAGCAGCCTTCCAATATCTGAAGGGAGCCTACAGGAGAGCTGCTGAGGGACCCTTTGTCAGGAAGTGTAGTGACAGGACAAGGGGTAATGGTTTTAAATTGGAAGAGGGGAGATTTAGATTAGATATTAGGAGGAAAGTCTTTACTGTGAGGGTGGTGAGGCACTGGAACAGGTTGCCCAGGGAAGTTGTGGATGCCCCATCCCTGGAAGTGTTTAAGGCCAGGCTGGATGGGGCTTTGAGCAGCCTGCTCTAGTGTGAGGTGTCCCTGCCCATGGCAGGGGGGTTGGAAGTTGATGATCTTTAATGTCCCTTCCAACTCTAGCCATTCTGTGATTCTATGATTCTGTATACCTACCTGAAGGCAAGGTTGCAAAGAAAACAGAGCCAGGCTCTTTTTAGTAGTTCCCAGTGACAGGACCAGGGGCAATGGGCTCAAACTGAAATGTGGGAGGTTTCCTCTGAACATCAGGAAACACTTTTCCTTGTCATGGTGACTGAGCCCTGCCACAGGTTGCCCAGAAAGGTGGTGGAGTCACCATTCAAAAGTTGTCTGGATACAGTCCCGGGCAACGTGTTTTTGGTGACCTTGCATCAGCAGTGGGTTTGGACCAGATGCCCTCCAGATGTCCCTTCCAACCTCTCCAACCCCTTTTATCTTTTCCAACCCCTGCAACTAGTATATACAGAATTAGCAAGTACAGGAGTTACACCGATACTCGTCTGGGTCAGGACATCTCAGGGACGTGGCAATATCCCTTCGTGCAAAAAAATTTTTGAGTTTATTATTCTCTCATGGTTGCTATTTCAAGGACTTTTTTAGGATTTATTGTTTATTGTTGTACTTTTTTCAGTTTTATCTGATCTCTAGGTGTTAGAATTACCTATAGTTTTTGTCTCCAAATTTCAAAGTAATATATTGCAACGTAGCTCATACGGCTATCTAATCTGGGGTAAGTGGATGGTAAATTCATCCAGCAATCCCATCAGTGGAGAGGTATTTGGCATAGCTTTTGGAGAAAGGGAATTATCTGGCTGGCTGGTTCTTCAGAACCGTTTTTATGAGGAATTTAAAATACCTGTGTTTAAGTGTGAGCTCATGAGATCAACTCAGGAGGTTCCTTTTAAAACAGGTTTTAATTTTGTGTGAATGTGAGCTCCAAGACTTCATCCTTTTCTTGAATGGTAAGGTTTGCTTCATCACCTGAAGCTGTATCTCTGAAAACTCTCCTGGAATTGCTTTAGCAGTGAATATCATATATATTGCTTTTTTGTTAGACTTATAGTACTTTTTGTACTTTTCAGCCAAGTTTACAATAAGAGAATATAGAAATCTTTTTTGGTGAAATCACTGAATACTTTGTATACAGCCCCTGGAAACAAACCCTCCATGTACAGAGAGGCAATTGGAGAGTATCCGTTCCATGCTTAAATTGAGGTTTTAATGTCTGTATTGGATGTAGCAGGAAGGCTTCAGTCTAATCAAGAGCCTCAAGACAAGAAGACATTGATGTGTCCCTAACTGTACTAACTGCAACTGTTACAATTTTTTAACAATAGAGTTTGCACTTACGCTATGAGTTTTTTTTCATGTTTCTTTGCTTAAAGATACAGCATCTTATAATGGTACAAAAGCGCCTGATGAGTTGAAGGACAGGCTATTAGAGTACATTTTGAATAGATGAAGGTTCACAGATTAAATAAATGAGGCAAGGAAAGGTAATACCATGAAGGGCTGGGCTCATTTTGCTATCTCATTCTTAACCTTGCTGGTGCTAATGGCCTGTTCTCTGCTGTCCATTCTTCATCAGAGATTGGGAATTCTTCCGGATCTCAGTGATGGTTTGCCTCCATGACCTCCATTTCTACACATCACATCTGATAGATAAACTGATTAAATTGAATTGCTTTGTTTTGAGACACTTTTTCTGCCTATCTGCAGTAATTACTTTATCCCTGCAGCTGGAAGCTGTAGGCACTACAGTGTAGTGCTCAGGTGTATTCAATGAGTTGAAAGTAGTCAAAATATTGAGGATGTGATTCTGCAGCTGGTATCTCTGAAAAGCTCTTGCAGGTACTAAGTATCACTTGGGGGTATTGCCAGTAGGGTAGATAGAGCAGGCTGCAATTCTTGGTGTCAGAAAGAGAATAAAATTTGTTTTTTAAAGATGTATTTTGTTATAATAATAGTATGCAAGTATTAATGCTGTTGATCAAGAGAACTGATGACTGAAAACCTAAAAAATGACAACTAAGAAGGAAGGAAGGGAAGGAAGGAGGGAGGGAGGGAGGACTGTGTATAACTTTCAGATAACCTCCTGTCTCAATCTGGTCACTCAACTGTTGTTTTGGTACGTTGGTTTGTTGTTTAGAAAAACTACATTAACTTCTACTTGACAAATGAGGCTTTTGTAAGAAAAAATTGAATATATCATCAACCAATATGCATCAGTATTGCCTCATATTGGGGCATATTTTCAAGTAGGTACTCTAACTTACATCCAGACACATGCTTTCAAATGTTGCTGGTAAATTTACATATTATTTCTAATTTCACAGTGAGAATGTACTGAGGTAGTTTGCTGAACTGGGCCCTGAATGACCTAGTTGGTACTCCTTTACTCACTATCTATCGTATTTGTCCTAAGAAAGTATCCAGTGTCTTGGCAACGGGCTAATGAAGTTGTACTAGACAGAACGCTTCACTGGTGAGAGGTCCTGTGAGACAGTGAGATATTTTAAGCTTGCATGACTTTCCTTCTGTGCAAAATAATCTTAAATTTTGGGTTCCGCTGCCAAATAAATCTGACACTGCTGGCTTGCACTGGTGCGCAATCTCCTTTTCATCATTCTTGGAATAATTATGTATTTATTTTTAATGGAGACTTCCTCAGAATGGATTCCTCTTTTGGATTGTTCTGAGACATAAGGGCATACTTAAGAACATCAACATAATTCCACAATGTTAGCTGGAAATGACAAATATTGAAATTCAATGTAATTTACTTTTCCTTTAACCCAGGGGCTAGCCCTAACTTTTGCCATTACATAGTGGTAGAAGTTAGGACTTAATGATCTCACCTACAGCAAGCTTAAACTATGTAATAAAATCATATAAGTCTTTCTCTGTAATGTTCTTTACAGTTCAGGTCTTCACAGAATCTCGGTTTTAGATTTAATGGCTTAGGAAACTGTAATACAACTAAAATCTGTCTACTTGATAGAGTATTCAGAATGGTTCATTAATAATATATTGGCTAAAAAATATTGCAGGAGCAAGTGAATGGAAAATAAATATTTTTGCTGTGATGCATTGCTGTACCAAATACATTCTGTGTGATTAGAGCCTCAGAAGTATAAACTAATAAAATGTAAATTGACTGATGGAGTTAGTGAATTTTTAAATACTTATATTTGCCCAAAGATGTACTCCTACATTTCTGACAGTAGTAAAAGCCCAGATAAAAAATTGTTTTTGAATAATCTTATTCAAGGATTCTGTAGAAAACAATAATTATAACAGTATGATTCTAAATACTCTTTTGCTAATCAGAAAAGAGAACAACACTTAAAAATTTTCCATAATGAACATTATAAGTGCAAATTAATTCAGGACAGTGTGCTGAATACAGTAAGTGTGCACAAAGGCAAGAAGTGTGCCCTATTCACTCATGAAAATATTCAGTAGACTAAGGTATATCAGCAGTCTTTATGAACAACATGAAATAGAATAAACATTGACAACTAAGCATTTCCCCTGTATACACTAAATGTACATACCTCAAATTATTCTAGATCCATACAGATTTCACAGTATTGATCTTCCTGAAACCTATGCTTGGACATTCTTACTAATTATACCTGAATTGAAGGACAAGCTAAATTATTACTTTAATAAATCTTTGCTCTTCATAGGCTTTTGAAAAAACAAGAATTAACTAAGTTAATTTTTTATGATCAGACATTTAAAAGTCAAGAAATATTAAATCTAAAGTTACATGTGATGCTTTATTTCGATATCCTTTATGTTTTTGTGAGAATGTTGTTTGATCTCCTTCTATGACAGAGTGACTCGCTTGGTGGATGAAGGAAAGGCTGTGGATGTTATTTACCTAGACTTTAGCAAGGCCTTTGATACAGTGTCCCACAGTATTCTCCTGAGAAACTGGATACTCATGGCTTAGATGGGTATACTCTCCGCTGGGTTAAAAACTGGCTGGAGGGCCGGGCCCAGAGAGTGGTGGTGAATGGAGTGAAGTCCAGTTGGCGACTGGTCACGAGTGGTGTCCCACAGGGCTTGGTACTGGGGCCGGTTCTCTTCAACATCTTTATCAATGATCTGGACGAGGGGATCGAATGCACCCTCAGCAAATTTGCTGATGACACCAAGTTGGGTGGGAGTGTTGATCTGCTGGAGGGTAGAAAGGCTTTGCAGAGGGATCTAGACAGGCTGGCTGGCTGGGCTGAGACCAATGGGATGAGGTTCAATAAGGCCAAGTGCCAGGTCCTGCACTTGGCTCACAACAACCCCATGCAGCACTACAGGCTTGGGGAAGAGTGGCTGGAGAGCTGCCTGGCAGAAAAGGACCTGGGGGTGTTGGTCGACTGTCGGCTGAACATGAGCCAGCAGTGTGCCCAGGTGGCCAAAAAGGCCAACGGCATCCTGGCCTGTATCAAGAACAGTGTGGTGAGTAGGACCCGAGAGGTGATCGTCCCCCTGTACTCGGCACTGGTGAGACCCCACCTCGAGTACTGCGTCCAGTTTTGGGCCCCCTACCACAGGAAAGACATTGAGGTGCTGGAGCAGGTCCAGAGAAGGGCAACGAAGCTGGTGAGGGGTCTGGAGCACAAGTCTTACGAAGAGAGGCTGAGGGAGCTGGGGTTGTTCAGTCTGGGGAAGAGGAGACTGAGGGGAGACCTTATCGCTCTCTACAACTACCTGAAAGGAGGCTGTAAAGAGGCGGGGGTCGGTCTCTTCTCTCAAGTTACAGATGATAGGACAAGGGGTAATGGCCTCAAGTTACACCAGGGGAAGTTCAGGTTAGATATTAGAAAATATTTCTTTACTGAAAGGGTTATCAGGCATTGGAATGGGCTGCCCAGGGAGGTGGTTGAGGCACCATCCCTGGAGGTATTCAAGAGAGGAGTTGACATGGTGCTCGGGGATATGGATTAGTGTTGGGTGGTGTGGTGGTGTGTGTGTGGGTTGTGCGTGGTGTGTTGTGTGTGTGTGGTGTGGGGTTTTTTTTTTGTTTTTGTTTTTGTTTTGTTTTGTTTTTTTGTTGGTTTTTTTTTTTGTTTGGTTGGTTGGTTGGTTGGTTGGTTGGGTTTTTTTGGTTGGACTAGATGATCTTAAAGGCTCCCTTCCAACCTAGGTGATTCTGTAATTCTGTGATTCTGTGATTATATACATTTCTTTTAAATCTGTTTTTAAAAACCTCTGAAGCTCATGTTTAAAGAAATGATCACTAAAATATTATAAGAAATAGATAAATGAGTAAGGTGCAATATAAGTTTTTTTTATAAAAAAAAGAATGCTAAAGTAACCTAATATGTTTCTCCATTAAGATTACCAATTACAGAACAAATAAACACTGTAAATGTACTATAGGTTCAACAAATTTTGGCTCAATAAAATGCTTGCTGCAGTGCCACTTGAAAAAAGATCAGTGTTAGTACAAAAAAAAGAGTCTGCCGCTGAGTGGATTAAAAATTTGGTGAATGCCAGATGGTTGCATGCTAAGTTGGTAGAGGAAATATCAACTGTATAGCTCGTTACCAGCGAAGTTCTTCAGAGGTTGGCAGACTAAACTTTACCACTATTTTAATGCATTTGTAAGTAAAAAGTAAGTGAATATTAATGAAAACTTGATAACAGAAAGTTTTAGGCCTTAAAACTTCAGAAGTCAATTAGATCTTGTATACCAAGAATTGAATGACCTCAAGCATAAGATTAAAAACAAAAAAAAAAAGAAAAGAAGAAATCTTACTATTATAAAATGCAAGCTCACAAATTTAGTGCTTTGTAATATTTCTCTAAGATCAGGATCACTGGCTGGCAGTTGCAGAAGGGCAGAAGAAACCTTTATATTATATGAAAATGGACTAACTGTAAGGCTACAGGATGATGCAAGAATGAAGAAGATATACTGGCTGCATATTTACATAGGAGAATTCAAGAGGAAGGAAGAAAAGAACTAGTACCAAGGTAAAGATATGCATAAGAGTTTTCATAAATTCAAACTGTAATAGGTTCCAAGAAGGACTAGCAGAGAATTAGAGAAAATACTTTTCTATTTATGATACTAAAGGATTTTTCTAGGTTAGGTTAGCAAAAAGAAACTTGAGAGAGAATATAATTATTGGTGTCAATAAAAATAGAGGGATCAACTCAGGTAGATGTGACATTTTTCTGTTCCGAATATTGTCACATACAGTAGAGTGAAATAAATTGTAAGAACATGACATGAATGTCTTATTATTTAAAAGACTGTTATCCCCTTTATAAGATAAAAATGCAAGAAATGCTGTCATAGAACTCAAATTCAGAAATTCTTAAGTCATTTAAAATTTTTATTTAAATAAGCCTATTCAGTCCTCAGGCATAACGCAACCTCACATATGCTTAGATCAATGGAACTGAAGACAAATGTGTGAAGTGCTCTGTTGTAGGAAAGGCACAGCTTGGGCAACAGTGGCCTTCCCAAAAACAATTCCTTCAGAGATAAGGAAGGCTCAGTTTCTCTCTTCTTCGTCTTCCCACTGCAGTTGCCTCCCAAACAGGTGGAAGTTATTCTATTATAAAAAGCAAGCTCCAAATAATGAAAATTATTTGTCCCAGAGGAGAATTAAACATTTCATCAAGGCATAACTTCCACCTGAGAAAATTCTAATTTTGTATGCAATTATCAGAATGGCAACAATTAATTGAAATGTAAACCAGCAAATGTACACCATCGAGTAAACCTGTGTGAAGTTTATTTTTCAGTCTTTCTTGATGCAACTGAATCTTGGGGTAAAATTTTATGTAGTATGTTCTGGAAATATGTCCACCTTCTCCTGAGCACAGACTATGTCATCCCTGGAAAATGAAAACTTGGATTTTCACAGCCCTCAGAAGTACAAATTCAACTGAAATCCATTGATTTTCCTCTGAAATTCTGAATCATAGGACCCAGTAGCATATACGGTGGCACATGTTCTGTTTTCTCAGCCTGGAGCAATTAAGCCTAAGGGAGAAGTTCTCTCTCTAGATTATTAGATATAAGAAGGAACAGGGCAGAAGGAAAAAGTCTCAGGAGATAAATACTCTTGGTGGCCTTCTATTAAGCTAGAGGATTTTTCTTATCGCTCAGTACAAGGGTACATGTTAACTAAATTTATAAAGACTTCAAGCTATACAGGTGTTTAAATCAGTTTTGAATTTGCGCTGTTATAACATATCTGATACTCTCCCTCTCCAACACGAAATCCGACATTCAGAGAGAAAGAATCTGATTGTTGCTTTTCTGTTGTAGCTCTATGCTTCTGGTCTAGGGCTGATTTTCTGGATATCAATACACTGAAACCCACTCTGTTGCAGTGAGATACTGTTACTCCAAGTACCTTTTAAACAAGTTAGGGTTTATTTGGAGAAACTGTTGAATGACTTCTTACTGTTAAAAGTTGTTTAAACCTCATTAGGAAGTCAAAATAAATCAAATATACACAAATACCTGGTTTGTGAGATTTCTTACACTCAGAAGTGAGGGGACTGAGAATTCTCACTTAAGGTTTTAATTTTCTTAATGCTTTTATTTGCTCCTAAAAATTTCAAATCCATCCTCAAAAAATTAGACTTAATAATTTACATCTATAGAAATCAAACTTTTTTTCAAATTGTATTCTTTAGCAGTTCTCTAGCTAAGTTTTGAAACTGAGTCAATTCTTTCACATCTGTAAAAAAACTTTCAGAAAGCTGTAGTTTATGGTATCAAACACATAAAACCTCCTAAGGCAGTTAATCTTTTTTGATTTAATAGGTAAAGAAAGGCTGGTAAAGAGTAAGTAAAGAGATTTGCTTTAACAGTTTTTGCTTAGTAGCCTTCATGGCTTTGTATTGTGATTTATAAGATGCTTCTAGTTACATAAGAAATTTCCACATGAAATTGAAGTAAATGTCAATGTCAGAAGTCTTAGGCAGACTCACCCAGTCTTATTTTATCATACATTTGAAGTTGCTTGAATTATGTTTCTCTCACAGTTAAAATAACATTAGGATATCCCCTGAGAAGCCCTCAGTCCCTATTTTCTACATATGACTGAGCCACAGGATCTCAGAACTTCTTTCCATGGGTGTTTCATAATGGCTTATGTACTTATGTCCATTGTACTTTTATGCACCTCTCAGTAAGTCTGTAGGGAAGGGAGGGGGTGTGTGTGAGAGAAAGAAAGACTTCATTGGAAAGAAATAGTCATGTAACTTAAAATATATTGGTCCCATACACAAATGGTTTTCCTCCTCATGACTCCACTTTCAGCCTTTGTTAAAGAGGCATATGGTGGGCCTTAACACTGTGACTCGTTTTCCTCTAGGGGATCATCTCAGTGTATATCTTTTGGGGCTTGCCAAGTTGATCAGGAAAAGCATTAATGCTAGTCTCAGTAGGCTGACGTTTCTCTGCAGGGTTTAGAAAGATGTAAATTGTACTATGGACTAATGGCTTCAGCCCTTCAATCTTATTCCCTGGAAGAAATCCCATCAGCAAGAGCTATTGAGTATCCAGCACAAAATGAAAGCAGTGTTACCTTCAAGACTAGGGAGATTATTTATTATTTTTGAATAAGGTAAGTAAAATCAAAATTATTTGCAGTTCTGCCTGTGTACTTAAAAATGTTGATCAACATCATAAATAAAGAAAATGTGATTCAACTTTAAACCCTGATTGTTAGACTTAAATGTTAATGCTCCCCTCACAATGTGTTGATGTCTTGTCAGTACTTGCTTATTGGAAGGAGAGTGTACAGATTTGCTTGTTAATCTGCAATGCAAATACATTGCAGTGACAGCTTGTGTTTCTATGCATTTATTTCAGTTGGAAAGCATTGCTTGGAATTACAGGCCTTCTGATTTGTCTAATTTACGTAAATACTGTAGACATCCATTCTGTTCTCAAAAGTCAACTCATAAGCAAGAAATCTAACATATTCTGCTATGAGCTGAGAATTTTTTTCTTCCTTACTATTAAGAGATTAACTATGGCTAGACTTTAGTTTATGAAATTTGATAACAGGTCTTCTGGTATTTCTCAAGAGGATGTGTCTTAATTCAGTGAAAATTAAGGTGCTTCATGAGCTGGAATCTGATGGGTCAAACAGCATAAAATAATTTGACTCTTGGAGGATTAATAGAAAGAACACCATAGAGAGCTGAGCAAAATATGAATAAACAAATCTCTGAATTTCTCTGAAGAATTACAATAAGTCTTCAGAAAGAAGACATTAGGAGTGACAGACAATTACTGGTCAAAATACATCTTCCAGCTTTACTCCAGAGCTATTATTTTTCAATCATTTTTGTAAACACCAATAATATTCTCATATGTCATATGCTATTGTTCTAAATTGTTTGTTGGCTTGAAAAGGGGCGCCTCCCAAAAAAAACCCCACAACCTCAACATGCATGAGGAGTAGGATGAGTAGCTGTGATTGCTTGTATAATTTTTCCATGGAAAAAAAAAGAAACCACTTGTAAATGCAATGTTTTAGATTAGTAAAACCATGCTGCAATAAGATTATTGATATCTTTTGCTAAAACTTCTTTCTCTTTGCCTATAAGAACAAAAATATCAGGCAGAAATTTTACATGCTAGGTCTCTGGCTCAGATTTTTCTTTAGAAGGAGATTTTTATTCAGATGCAAATTATTTCCTAGATGTCCTTTTAAAATTCTTTACTTCCTTGAGAATTCTTCTTGTCTGTAAAACAACAGCAAAGCTTTCAGCAGAATGTATCAGCAGACTACAAATGCTTTGCTTTCTATCACCAGTGAATTTTGAGAAGTTTTCTTAATTTTTGGTGTGGCAAACAAGATAAAGTTAGTATATTTTAATTTTCTTTCTCAGTTTGGCAGACAAAACTCAAAATCAATTATATGTGTGGTCCTAATTGTCACAAAGTCTAGGGCAGAAGAAAATTGTGTATGTGATGTTTAAATGAAGTCATCAGGGTAATGCAGGCACCCAGGGCCTAGTACTTTTCATTTGAATGCGCTGAATTAAAGGCTCACATACACTTTTTTGAAGACAGGTATATGTTATGTGGATGTTATTAAACAGCGGAGTGTTGGTGTGGAAAGAAATTTGCCTTGCTTTAAAAAAAAAAATAGAAAAAGAAAAAAAAAATTAAAATGCTGTTGTTTTAATAAGACCTGTTCGGGGTCAGGCTGAACTTGTGTTCCAGCCATTAATATTGATTTTTTGTTCTTATAACTAGTCTACTACTCAATACATAGGAATAATGACTCTGGCAGTGTCTCATCTCACATCACAACAGGCTTTAGACTAGAACGTAGTCATATATAAGTGAAGCTATACAATGTGAATAAATAATAATAACAACAACTCTGTTTTCTTTAATTCTAATGTAATATCCGTACTGAGTATTTATTTGAAAAAGGAAGACTGTCTATCAGCTACTGTGGGATCAAATACACTAACGTTACAATTTAAGGATTATTACTATTATTACTATTTACCTTCACTGCAAGTCTCCTTCTTTAATCAGAACCACTATGTTTCCATTGGTGTAAGTATTCCTACTCCAGCTAATAACTAACCTGAAAATGTCTTACCTGGTGTTATTCTTTAATTGGGTAAATGATCTGATGTCCACAGTGAGGGTATATGCTATTGGTACAAATTTTTCCACCAAGTAATCTAAGGGGCCACTCTTTGCAGTGTTTGCAGATAAGATATTTACCTAAACAGTTACCTAAGGATGAACTCTGACCTCTGTTTCCAAAATTAACCGTGTATATTGTGAAAGACCTGCTTATTGTAAGTATACGTAAGTCTTGCTACTTGGATATAACTGCATACATTTTGACTTTTTAATTTGGGTCTGGGGAAGTTTCATATTTCATTTGTTCCAGAAGCAGGGAAAAATAGGTGCTCATAAATCTTATTTGAGGCATCACTGAGGAAGAAGAAGCAGATTGTGCAACATACATTTCCTTTTCTCTCAGAATATTTGGTACACATATTAAATGTAATTATATGTTTGGGTTTTTATTGAGCAGGTTGGGAGGAAATGTCCATCTCTGCATCCCAGTCACCCATTTTGTATTATCACTAAAAATAAGGTGGTTAAAATCAAAACTGTAAATGTATGTTTTATTAATGTAATAAGCACTAATGACTTATTTCCAGTCAGGCTTGAGATTCCCCCCACTTTTCATTATTCTATGACTCTGTGATTCTAAAGGGAACACTAGAAACAATAAGCAAAACTTTTCAAACATACAGGACTTAATTTGATAAACTCTTCAGGTGATGGAAAAAACCAACCAAAAGCAAGGTAGTGAAAAGTATTTTAAGCCTTAATCCTCTTGATGGCCTGTCATGAGCTGTTGGTATACAGAAATGGATGGTGCCGGCTGAATAGTGAGCACTTTTTGAACTAACATGTCCCAATATACTGATCTCCAGGGCTCTGTTAAACTTCAGAAATAACAAAAAGCCTTCATTCCCTGATCAAATACTCAATAATAGTGAAATATGGAAATTATCTGCTTCCGTGAGGGCTAAAAGTCTTGTCATTTCAACAGCTTCTCAGAGCAACTGCAGGTTTTGAGATAAAATATTGCTTTCAATAAATTATAATTTAGAGACTGTCTGTTAAACAGTTTTCTGCTTAAAAAAACCTGCTGTCAGATTGTTGAAAAATAAGCAAAGTAGTCTTTTTAATCAGATAGTCTTTTTAATCTTATTAGTAACCCAGATATTCTTAACCTCTGTAATGCTGTAGATTGCCGGAGATCACCTTTGCAGTAGGTTAAGAGCTCACATCAGAGTATGTGACACGACAAATACTATTCACATTTTTTTAATCCTCTGTAATGTTGCATGTTGCTTCCAAAGCTGCCATCATGCTGATAATTATGTCATCCATCCTTCACTGTATGCATTTGATGCTGTAAAGAAATGTTTATCAGGGTGCTTCAGGAACCTGTTTCATATACAAAAGTTAGCTCCATGCAGTTTTTCATATGTTCACTCTTTCACTTTCATTGGAAAATTTGAGCAGCATTTTCTGTAATATTTGAAGTGTGAGCTCAGAAGGAGTGTTTCAAAATTGTGTACTTAAACTGCCAGAGAAAGAGACATAAACATTGGGCATGACTCATTACAGTGCTATGGATGTGAAATAGCTTTTCTTTAGGAAATCATCTCTAATCAGTGTCATCAGAAGTCATGTAAATTCCCACAGGCAGTACACATTGGCAGTTCAACAATCAACAGCCATCAAGAGTGCCTTGCTTCCACTTTTTCTGCTGTCAGTGGTTGTCCTAACCTGTTACTCCTTCAACAACAGGGAGAAGCGCACATCTTTAACCTACTGTTCTCTCTTGACACAAGTCAAGAATAGCTTGTGTTGGAGAAAATGAATATATGTTCAAGAATTAAGCAGTCTTCTAAGACAGATTTCAGTTCAGATATTTATTTCCTTATACGTGTATGCTCCCTGAAAACTTGAGTGGGTCAGCTGTACAGCATTGCTTGAGCTGCAAATTGACTCATTCTCTCCAGTTTGTCTTAGAAATTCCACGATCCTAAATTGTATGTATTCAAATTAGAGTATCCTAATGCAAGTTTTGTAATTGATGGAAAACTAGGCAAGAACACAACAGGTCTTCTGATGGCAGTCTGGTTTTATTTCCTTTGTGAGATGAACAGTAGCATTTTCATCAGCCCTAGGTTTCTGGCAGAACTTGCTGAGGCAGAAAGGGCAAGACTGGCACACATCACAGTGGCACACATGTTCAAGGCAATGTCTCTGTCAGAACAAAATGATCACAATCTCTACACAAAGAAGGTGAAATAGTGAAAAAAACGTCTGAGGCTACAATTTTGTTCCAAGAGCCATTAAGAATGACAGAGGTTAGAAAGCAAACTGGGAATACTTCTGAAGCCTCTTCAGCTGAGGGGCCAGGCCACTGTTCTCCAAGATTTTCTGAAGCACTCCTCTTTTTCAGCATTCCCCCTCTTTCTTAATCCACTAGAGCACAACCTGCTGTCTCTCACCCTCATATCAGTTGT
Organism: Numenius arquata; assembly: GCF_964106895.1. Taxonomy (NCBI): domain Eukaryota; kingdom Metazoa; phylum Chordata; class Aves; order Charadriiformes; family Scolopacidae; genus Numenius; species Numenius arquata. The sequence continues at coordinate 32,254,055 of NC_133616.1, read as the reverse complement.
GGCAATTGTGGAGACAGCAGGCTGTGTCTGCCTGTAGTCGCAGAAAATAACACTTACAAATGGGTATCATTGAAGCATGATGACATTGCATCTCGCGTTGTATGATTTCTCCTTTCACAAAGATATCAAGGGAAATAACAAGCTTGAGTCCTCTGAGGCACCCCATCTTTGAATGGCTGTAGAAAAGGACGAGTTGTCCAGCAACATCTTCTTAAATAGTTCAGAAAAAAACTACTTTTCATTACTAGTTATTCTATCACCTCAGTCATGTCACGCAGTTGTGACAGAAAGTATCAATGACCTTTTATGCAGGCAGGAAGAACATTTCCTGTCCAGTGCTATCTGTTATTACTGCTGGAGGATTACCAGCTTCTTGTACAGGCAGTATTTCTGCCATCCAAGGACAGAAAGGATGTCAAATAAGAGGGCTGGCCTGCCACTATTTTATTAAAAAGCATTAATTTGGCAATTTTTTTTTGTCCAGAACAGGTCTTGTTAATAAGCCTTCCACAGACAGCTAGAAATTTGTTTTCAGCTGACCTTGCAAAGCTGTACTAGCAATCCCTTACAATATGAGCTTCTGTGCATTCCCCATGGGCTTTCACCTAACAAGAAAGGCAGAGGCCTTACAAAGTTAGGAATACTGCTTACAGTTTTTCTATGACCTCTGGGTCACTGGTTGAAACTCGAAGAGGTGTCCAGACCTCACATGTGGTTGTTAGCCTGCCTATATCAACATTCCCTGCAGTTCCAGTTGTAAGGAAGAAGAAAAGATGTTAATCATTACTGTTCCCAGACTGCACCCTTATTTTTTAGTGTAATTTGCCAGTACGAAGTGCTTTCCAGTTTAAGGGTCTAAAATAAAGTTTTGACCATCCCTTAGTAAAGCTTACTTTTTTACTGCCTAAAGATCCTTTCCAAAGTCTCATCTCTTTTGCTTCACACACAATAACATAAAAATCATTAGATAAATCCGCAATCTAGTATGTGGAAACCTTTTTTATCCTTACAGAGATATGCTTATTTTTAAGTGCAAGTCATGCAACCAGTAGAAACTGCTATTTCACATTAATTTGTTTCCCCTCTTCATTGAGTCTCTGTGATATGGGAAAATAATATATATTCAGTTTCAGTACGCATTGCAAAAATTAAAATGGAACCAGCAATGAGTGCGTATGTGCTTGTAGTAAGGATCTTCTGTCATTTTAAGCAGGACCCATTTAGCCAGTACATCCTCTTATTCAGAAGTCTTGTAATAAAATGACAATAAACAGCAAAAGTGTGGACACATGATGCCAACATTTTTATCACCAAAGGTGTACCTTGAAATTTTGCTTTCATTTCTGGATTTATTGAATTTTTAAGTACACTAAATCTATCATAGGAATCAGAGAGAATTCGCCTTTATTAAAAGAGAAACAAACAACACAAACTAAACTTTGTATTTAAAAACAAAACCAAAGCAACTCAGGTGTCCTTCTAGACTAAGGAATGGGTTGGAAAAAATGGAAAAATGGAGAAGGTTTGTATAAAATTGTGCAGGAGGTCTCTGGAAGAATGAATGAAGTTACACACAGTCTATAACTCTTACAGTGGGGTGGGGGTTTTTTTGGTCTTTTTTTTTTGTCTTTTTTTTTTCTTTTTCTTTTTTTTTTTCTTGCAGGCAGAATCTCCAAGGCAACACAATGTAAAAACTTCAACTGAATCTAAATGGTTACCTTATAGTAACTACTAAATTGCAAGAACTGTGAACTTGTGAGAGAGCGGCCCTATCTGTGCATAAATTGGGGCATCTGCAGGGAAGCTTATCTCCCCCTACTTTTCACATATTATGCTATGCAGGATTTCAAATTTCCCTGTCCTTCTGAAACCACTGACAAAGTCATCAATATCATCTATGGTATTCACAACTATCAGTGTGAGTAACTCTGTCCTCCCAGTTCCTCTACTGTGGTAAAATTATATAGCATTCTTTAGATACTGTTAAAGCACACTGAAAAACAGAGTAGAAAATTGTGCTTTACTATTCATCAGATTTTAGTACGGGACTGGGGTTTCAAGGATAAATAAATTATACACTCAATCCCTGTCACACGGAAACTGAGGTGTCATTGAACTAATGGGCATCTTCAGAAAATGACTGTCAATTAAATATGTTATTTTAGGACAGAAATAGAAGTAATTATCTTTTGTGCCAGGAGAGAAAGAATTAGCACTGAGAGGCCATGATGAGTCTATAGAATCAGTCAATAAAGGAAATTTTCTACAGTTACTTGACCTGATTACAAAAGACTATGTTATAACAAATGTTGTGCAGCAGCATGTAGCACAAAATAAGCCAACAGCATCAACAAGTTGAATCTCATTCAGAGTAAAAAAGATGCTGGCAACTATAATTAAGTTGATGGGATTTGGGGGAATAATATGAACAAATACCATAAGAGCAGTTTTCAAATAATAAAGGAAGCTTGAAAAAAACCTGAAAAACCTTGACACAGGAACTGTTATAGAGTCCTTAGAAGATAGCCTTGGGAGGGAAGATTAAGTGAGAATTTGGATATAAGGAGTTTGGTACTCACTGGCCATCATTATCTCAAAGTATCTCACCCCAATCAAAATCAGTGTATAAACCATGCAACTATTCCAATGGGAGAACTTCAGTATGTGTTTATTAACATACAGGTTGATATAAGCATTTATAAATAGGATACAAATCAATAAACAGATTTACTGTCACTAAGTTTTTTGGTGGGTGTTTGTGGAAGGTAGGATTGTTGTTTCATTCCTGACTGAATCAGAGTTATTAGTAAGCTAGGAAACATAACAATGCCATCTGTTTTACCACAGCAACATTTACCTCACCAAAGAGATTTTCTAGTCCTCCATTTTGAATGTTTTTGAATGTCAGTTTATAAAGTGACTACCTCAACTAGTTAGAAGTAAATAGGTTTATAATGGGGATGAAAGAGGGGAAGAGAAACTGCCTGTAATTTCTGAGTGGTCTCAAAGCAGAGAGAGCACACATGGAACAGCAGGATGGGCTACCAAGGATCAGATCAGGCAAGCGAAAGCCCAGGCAGAACTAAATCTAGCCAGGGACATCAAAAACAATAAGAAAAACTTCTATAGACGTGTCAGGGATAAACGCAAGACTAGGGAAGTTGTGGACCCTCTCCGGAAGGAAACGGGAGACCTGGCCACCCAGGATATGGATAAGGCTGAGCTACTGAACAACTTTTTTGCCTCTGTCTTCAACACCAAGGGCTCTAACCATGCTGCCCAAGTCACAGAAGGCAAAAACAGAGGCTCTACGAATGAAGAACTGCCCACAGTATGAGAAGATCAGGTTCAAGACCTCTAAAGGAACCTGAAGTTGCATAAGTCCATGTGACGTGACAAAATCTATCCACGGGTCCTGAGGGAGCTGGCGGACGAAGTTGCTAAGCCACTTTCCATCATATTTGAGAAATTGTGACAATCTGGCAAAGTTTCTGCTGACTGGAAAAAGGGGAACATAATTCCAATATTCAAAAAAGGAAAAAAAGAAGACCCAGTGAGCTATAGGCCAGTCAGCCTCACCTCTGTGCCTGGCAAGATCATGGAGCAGATCCTCCTGGAATCTCTGCTAAGGCACGTGGAAAATAAGGAGGTGATTGGAGACAGCCAGCATGGCTTCACCAAGGGCAAATCGTGCCTGACAAATTTGGTGGCCTTTTACGATACTGCTACAGACTTGGTGGACAAGGTCAGACCAACCGACTTTGACACTGTCCCGCATGACATCCTGGTCTCAAAATTGGAAAGTCATGGATTCGATGGATGGACTACTCGGTGGATCAGGAACTGGCTGGATGGCTACACTCAAAGAGTTGTCAACGTCTCGATGTCCAAGTGACGGCCGGTGACGAGTAGTGTTCCTCAGGGGTCGGTACTGGGACCAGTGCTATTTAACATCTTTGTTGGAGACATGGACAGTGGGGTAGAGTGCACCCTCAGCAAGTTTGCGAACGACACCAAGCTCAGTGGCACGGTCGACATGCTGGAAGGAAGGGATGCCATCCAAAGGGATGTGGACAAGCTTGAGAGGTGGGTCCATGCAAACCTCATGAAGTTCAACCAAGCCAAGTGCAGGGTCCTGCACCTGGGACGTGGCAATCCCAGGCACAAATACAGGCTGGGCAGAGAATGGCTGGAGAGCAGCCCTGAGGAGAAGGACTTGAGGGTGTTGGTGGATGAGAAGCTCAACATGAGCCGGCAGTGCGCGCTGGCAGCCCGGAAAGTCAACCACATCCTAGGCTGCATCAAGAGAAGTGTGGCCAGCATTCTCAAGGGAGAATGATTCTACCCCTCTACTCCGCTCTGGTGAGACCCCACATGGAGTACTGTGTCCAGCTCTGGAGTCCTCAACACAGGAAGGACATGGCCCTGCTGGAACGGGTCCAGCGGAGGGCCACGAAGATGATCAGAGGGATGGAACACCTCTCCTATAAAGAAAGGCTGGGAGAGCTGGGGTTGTTCAGCCTGGAGAAGAGAAGGCTCCGGGGAGACCTCACAGCAGCCTTCCAATATCTGAAGGGAGCCTACAGGAGAGCTGCTGAGGGACCCTTTGTCAGGAAGTGTAGTGACAGGACAAGGGGTAATGGTTTTAAATTGGAAGAGGGGAGATTTAGATTAGATATTAGGAGGAAAGTCTTTACTGTGAGGGTGGTGAGGCACTGGAACAGGTTGCCCAGGGAAGTTGTGGATGCCCCATCCCTGGAAGTGTTTAAGGCCAGGCTGGATGGGGCTTTGAGCAACCTGCTCTAGTGTGAGGTGTTCCTGCCCATGGCAGGGGGGTTGGAAGTTGATGATCTTTAATGTCCCTTCCAACTCTAGCCATCCTACAATCTGGGGGAAATGCAGCCTGAGAATCACGTTGGTTCAAGGATCAAGGACAGTGTCAATGGCAGATATCATGAACCTCTTAACGGTGGTGGAAGTCCAACAAATGCATACTGTTTTTCTCCTTCATTTTTTCACTTTTTGTGGCTGTTTATTGCTTTTTTTTTTTGTGGTTTTTGTTTTTGTTTTAATTCCCATTAATGTGCTGTCTGTTATGGATGCACTTTAGCTTAATCAGCTTCAAGGCTAATGTAGGAGTTGGTATAATCAGTCAGAAGTGAAAGAGAGGTAGTTAGCAGTGAGAGCCAGGAAAGCCCTCTTATACATAGGAAAGTTGGAAAGATATTCCTGATCCTCTGAACTCCTGAGGGAGTTTATGACATGCAGAAACCCACGTACTAAAATTAAAACTATAATTATAACCTTCTGTGTAGAAAGGTCTCTCTTTCAGGCTAGTAGTGAGTAAGAGTTTCTGGCTTACACAGATATTGTAGTTAGATTTTATGAAAGTTGTTCCAGTTGGCCTGGAAGGGGAGAAGAGTGAGTGCGATGGCTGCAAAGGTAGGAGTCCCCTACAGAGGAGGCAAGGAGCACCCTTTGGGTACCCACTCACCTCTAGGATAAATGAGCAGAAGGGTGTTTTGAGGTTAGGCAGAAAGGTGGGGAAAGGCATGGAAAGGTCAGAGTAGGGTACAGGGGATATCAAATAGAAGCGCTAAAAGGGTTTTAATCAGAGAGTGTTTTCATCTTGTGTCTTCCCTCCCCAAATTTCTAACAGAAGCAGCCAACAGACACAGCAGTTTGTGCAACATTTCATTGATCCTGCTTCACGATCTTCCAAATCAACTAGGAAAGTCATTGGAGACTGTGGGGCACTTCTGGGAACCCTTTGAGGAATTTCAGGGCACCTGCTGGTGCCAGAAGAGGTGAGAAGTACAGCAGGCCTTGACTTCTGGCAAGCCATTCTTCCATGTCGGCACCAATGGTACTGCTAGGGGCAACCTGGAGTGTATAAAAAATGACTATAGACGTCTGGTTGTGGCAGTTAGAGAAACGGGGATGAGGAGGTATTTTCCTCAGTCCTGCTGGTGAGGGGAAAGGGTGTAAGGAAGAGGACACTGGTACTGTGAATCAACAGTTGGTTGCATAGCTGGTGTCAGCAACACAATTTTGGTTTCTGTGACCATGGGAGCCTATTCAAGGATCAATACTTGCTTGGGAGAGATGGGATCCATCTCAATAAGCAGGGTGAAGTTATCTTTGCCAGTAAGACTGAACTAGTAAGAAAGGCTTTAATTAGGATCGACATGGGAGGGATAAAGTTAACACCTGTGAGGGAGTGTCAAACAGGGTTGACAAGCAGAAGGCCTGGGGTGAGGTGAACAAAAGGGAATACAAAATCAATAGAACAGGTGTTAAGCAAGTCACCTCAAGCATTTGCATGTAAGCAAGGAAGTGCCTACAAAACACAATTATGGAAAAAAAAAAACAAAACAGACATTTTGTGGGAAATGGGCATGCCAGAGTGCCTCTCTGTAGAGCCTGTACAGCAAGTTATGCAGCATGGAGAATAAATAATGAGAAATTTGACATGTGTATTAATTTGCAGGGCTATGATCCTGTTGGGATCACAGAGGTGTGGTGGAATGTCTTACATCACTGGAGCGCTGCAGTAGAGATAGGCTCTTCAGGAAGGACAAGATAGGAAGACAAGGAGGGGGAGATGCCCTTTATGTGAAAGAGCAGCTGGACACAGAGTTCTGCCTGAGGATGGTTAATGAGCGAACTGAGAGCTTATGACTAAGGATTAAAGAGGAGACCAGTATGGATGACATAGTGGATGTCCGTTACAGGCCAAGTAGATAAGGCTAGAAGTGACTTACATTCAAAGGCCATATTTTTCATGAATGACTTCAACTACCATGGTATCAGCTGGAGAAACAGCACAGCAGGAAATAAACACTACAGGAGGTTCCTAGAGATCATCAATGACAGCTTCCTGACACAAAAGGTAGAGGAGCCAATGAGAAGAGGTGCTCTGCTGGACCTTATACTCAGAAACAAGGAATGAGTCACTGGGGGTGTGAAGGTCAAAGGCAGCCTTGACTGCAATGACCACGAGATGGTGGAATTCAGGATTCTGAGAGGAGGGAGCAAGGCAAAAGAAAGACCACAGCCCTGAACTTCAAGAGAGCAGTCTTTGGCCTCTTCAAGGACCTGCTTGGAAGAACCTTATGAGAAATGGAATAATAGAATCATAGAAATCATAGAAACATAGACCTTAAGGATCATGTAGTTCCAACTCCCCTGTCACAGGCAGGGACACCTTATGCTCGATTAGGTTCCTCAAAGCCCTGTGTCCAGCCTGGCCTTGAACACCTCCAGGGATGTGGAGCTGGAACACCTCCAGCCACAACATTTTTGGCCAACCTGTTCCAGTGTCTCACCACCCTCACAGTAAAGAATTTCTTCCTAATATCTAATCTAAATCTACCCTCTTTCAGTTTAAAACCATTAAGCCTCATCCTATCACCACATGGCCTTGTAAAAAGTTCCTCTTCATCTTTCTTGTAGGACCCCTTTAAATACTGGAAGGCAGCTATAAGGTCTCCCTGGAGATTTCTCCAAGCTGAACAATCCCAACTCTCAGTCTGCCTTCATAGGAAAGGTGCTCCAGCCCTCTGGTCATCTTTGTGGCCCTCCTCTGGACTCACTCCAACAGACCCATGCTCTTCTTATGTTGCGGGGGGGGCAGAACTGAATGCAACACTCCAAGTGGGGTCTCACCACAGTGGAGCAGAGGGACAGAATTACCTCTCTCAAAATCTGGCTACACTTCTGTTGATGCAGCCCAGGATACGGTTGGCTTTCTGGGCTACAAGTGCACATTGCCACGTGTATTTGATCTTACTGAGATGGAGTTATTTTTCCCCATAGCAGCCCTCACAGTACTGTGCTTTGTATTGGTACCTAGAAAGGTCTTGATAACACACCAGCGTTTTGGTTACTGTTAAGCAGGGCTCGCACAGCATCAAAACTGTCTCTCCAAAATTCTCCCCCTTACCAGCAGGCTGGGGGTGGGCAAGAACCTGAAAGGGGACATAGCCAGGACAGCTGACCTAAACTGACCAATGGACTATTCCATACCATCTGAGGTCTACACAGCAATAAAAGCTAAGAGAAGGGAGGAGGAAGGGCAGGCATTTGTTATTTATGACATTTGTCTTCCAGACCAACAACTATCCATACTGAAGCCCTGCTTCCTGGGAAGTGGTTGGACATCACCTGCTGATGGGAAGTAGAGAATAAAGTCTCTTGTTTTCCTTTGCTTCCGGGTGTGGCTTTCATTTTTACCTTATTATCTTGACCCATGAGGTTTTTTCCATCTTATTTTCTTTCTGATCTGTCCTGCTGAGGAGGGGAGTGATAGAGCAGCTTGATGAACACCTGGCATCCAGCCGAGGTCTACCCAACACACCAGGTCAAGTTGAGCTTCTCATCAATCAACACCCCCAAGTCCTTCTCCTCAGGGCTGCTCTCAATCCATTCTCTGCCCAGCCCCTATTGTGCTTGGGATTGCCCGGACCCACATGTGGGACATTGCTCTTGGTCTTGTTGAACTTCATGAGGTTCACATGGGCCCATCTTTCAAGCCTGTCCCTCTGGATGGCATCCCTTCCCTCCCATGTGTGGACTGCACCACACAGCTTGGTGTTGTTGGCAAACTTGCTGAGGGTGCATTCAATCCCACCACCCATGTTGCCAACAAAGATGTTAAAAAACACCAGTCCCAATACCAGCCCCTGATGAACACCACTAATCAATGCTCTCATCTTGGACATCAAGCCATTGACCTCAACTATTTGAGTGTGACCATCCAGCCAATTCTGTAACCACCAAGTGGTTCATCCATCAAATCCATGTATCTCCAATTTAGAGATGGGCAAGAAGGAGGATCCAGGTCAGTAGTTTAAATCTGCCAGTTACTGAGCTGCTACACAGCAGTTCACTTTGCTCTACTATTTCAGGTCTAGACATCTGTTTCTCTCCATTAGTCTAGCAAAACTCTCAATGATGAGCCCGTAGATGCAACTTTTTTATTGTATTTGCCAGTCATTTTGCTTGGATCCACCTGTGGAATACTCCTTGGTCTATTGAACTCTTTTTTGTGTATTTTTTTTTTAATTTAAATTAATTAAATGTATAATATTCCTCTGTGCTTACAAACTTCCTTCTCTCTGAGGTGCCAGAGACACACATTGTTCTGCAGTTAGCACCTCTTCACAGAAACCTCCCCACCCTCAACTTGCTCTTGTCTTCGGAAAGGTCATCTTTCTAACAAAAGCCTACATTTTGTGGTAGGGAAAATTACAGTTTTCCAAGTATTAGTAGGGAAATAAAGCTTTCCAATTATTAATAATGTTATGGCATGGAAAGTCATGTTTTAAGGTTAATAGTAATTCTTTTGATGTGAATGGAAACCATTTTATTGACTTCAACTGGAATTAGTTCAGTTCAACAGCCAACCCGCTTCCGTTGGTCATTCAGATTTTATATTTTCTAATATGATCGTATTTTCTAATACGATCATCTAATATGATGTTCAAAGTCTTTCAAAGCATGCTTTGACAATCAAACATTGCTTTAATTTATCCTTCAGTTTTCAGAGAGATATATTTTTGTAATCACATTTATTTCTAGGTCACACAGTCACAGCAACTTTAACACTGGTAAATCAAACTCTCTTCAGCTCAACATTATAATTGAAGCTTTATCCATTAATGTAAAAAGTTAGAGAGGTTTCATCCTGGAGTTCATGCAGTGATGATTATGAACAATACCATAGGCAGAAAAAGGGTTATAGAGGACACCCAGGACACCTTTCCTTATTGCTTTTTTCTTTACATACATTAGATTCAAATCAGTGGGCATTGTGTAACTAAGAAAAATCTGCATGTTTCCTTGACCTAATTAACTGTCTTCTGAAGAACTAAATCTAAAATATTCAGTGGACCTGATCTGATACTGATCATGCAAACAAAAACACATGGACCTACTCTGATGCCTTGGACATTAAAGAAACCTTTAAATGTTGCTTTAAATCCTCCTGTCTTAATAATCTTGAAAGACTCATGTGTCTTGAAGGCTTAAGGCATGTCTTGCAGGTTGGGGAGCATGGTTGCATGGAATCTGATAAACACCTGTAACATCTTTAAAACTTTTACTAGTAATGTATGTTGGAAAGTAAGCAATTCTGGCTCTGGATTCTAATTTCTTGTCTGAGAGTTTTTGACTCTATATCTATTTAAATTCCCACCAGACAGCAGCTAGAAATATCTGATATTTCTCTGTGAGTAGTTTTTAGGGCTTTTTTTCTTGTTCTTCACTATTTGTGTCTGTGGAATGTCTTGTAGTGTCAGTAATATAGGATATTGAAGCAATCAGAGCTTGAGAGAAATTTGAAAATAGGTAGTCCTATTATTAAAATAGGAACTCTAGCACCAGAAGTAGCAGAGACAAGAAAGATGTTAGTAAAAGGAGCTACAATGGAGGAAATATAAGAGTTTGAGTCTACCCAGACTCTGCTTTTTCAGACAAGACATCACTATTCCCTGCTTACATGCAATATTCATAGGCTTTTCATAGACCTAGATGATACTGAAAACTGAAAATAGGCAGCAGCTGAAAGACATGATTGGAGAGGATGGATCACTGATCATGGCTATGATCCATCTGCAAAACAGAATTGGCTTTTGCTAGGAGAAACAATGTTGGAAGTTCAAAGGCACTGGGTGAAAGTATTTATTGTGAGCTTAGCAGACGTTTCTCTCAGGATAATCATGTAATGAACACCGCAAAAGTCAAGTACACATTCTCTTTTCATGCATACCCAAAAATCAGACCTGCAGCAGAAGCTGCCAACTTCTAATGTCCTCTGGTTTTATATGTTTGAGGGAGCCTGTATATTGTTTCTTTGGATTCCATAAGCACAGAAAGCCCTTCACAGTGATTTAGCAGTAAGGCATGGGGTAGAGTCTGTTATGTTATTTCTTTCTTCCTTCCTTCCTGCAGAAGTGGACACAAGTACCGAAGTAGAAATATAGGAAAGAGAAGAAAACTCTAATCCTTCTCACTCCAAAAGTGCTATATCTTTGTGTATAGCATTACAGTGTGTATTGGTGTTTATCCTCTGAATTGAGGCTAGCACACTGAACACACACGTGCGCTTTCTTAGCTCAGTTTCCTTAGGCAAAATCTGTGGTTCAACTTTAAACTGTTTTTTTCTTCATATTATGTGTGTAGTCCCCTTCTTTTCTTCCTTTTTTTGAATCTTTTGCCAAATGTCATTGAAACTGGCCAAAGGATTGGAGGATTCAAAGAGAATACTGTTACCGAAAACATGTGAATTAGAAATACTCCCTTGATTAAGGCAGTAGCATATACTTAAGCCTTATTAAGAAACAGAAGAGCCACATAAGGCAGAGAAGTTATTAATAATTTAACTGAAAGAAAAAAATTCGATCAGTTACAATATATGATTAGACATCAGAGAATCTGTCCACCATCTAGGGAATGAAGTTTCATTAATTCCTCCTTATACAGAACTACTAGTTTCCCTAATATAAAATCTGAGCCCTTTCAACCTCAATTCCAATTTTTACCTCCACAAATATTGTGACTTCAAAAAAACCTAGAACCCAAAAAACTCTCCTCTGTTCCTTGCAGTGTAGCAGCTCCCTTAGGTCATACTTGTGATCAAAAAGAACCCAGATCTGCCACCTTTAGTTCTATAGGCATGGTAGACATGACAAAGCAGTAGGACTTAGCTTTCATGAAAAGTAAGAGAGAGGAAAATACTGCCCTTGTGCTGACAGCAGTATGTTGGAACTGAAAAATCTGTAGTCAGCTGTGAAAAATTGTGATGTCAATTACAATTTGAAAGTGATATTTTTTGGCTGGGAAATGCGATAACCTACACAATGAATGCTATATTATATGTACTTTTACAAGTGTACTTAGTATCATAAAGAAGTGAGAAGAGATGGCTCTTTCAAGTCCACATATGTGATTGCCTTTAGGAAGGATGAGTAATTCTTCACAGCTGCCATCTTGAATTTTATGAACAGAGGAATGAAAAGAACTACTTTATTATCCACTTCCTTGCCATCCAGAACATCTTTGTCATCCTGAGCTGTGTCTATGTAACACTATTATTACTTACTTGTACCATCATGGACTTTCCATATCTAGGAATTTTATCTATATCCCTCAGTGTAAACATCACGTTCTTGAGGACTTGAAGAATGTAAATGTCACTCCTGTCTTCAAGAAAGGCAAGAAGGAGGATGCAAGGAACTACAGGGAAGTATATCTCACCTAAATCCCTAGGAAGGTGATGTAGCACCTGGTGGACACCAAGTTGATAATGAACAAGCACTGTGCCCTTGCAGCAAAGAAGGTCAACAGCCTCCTGGGTTGCACTGGGAAGGCCATTGCCACAGTTAAGGGGACTTGATTCCTATTCTCTACTTTGGCTGGTAAGACACATCCAGGTCCTGTGTTCAAATCTGGGCTCCCCACTACAAAAGAGATAGGACGTACGGGAGTGGATCCAGCAGAGGATCACAAAGATGATGAAGGGACTGGAGCATCCATCCTGTGAGGAGAGGCTGAGAGCACTGAGGGTGTGAGTTTGGAGAAGAATGGACTCAGGGAAATCTTATACATGTGTATAAATATGGGATTAGGAGAGCCAGACTGCTCAGTGGGGTCTAGTGACAACATGAGAAGTAACGGGCATAAATGGAAAAAAAAAAGAAATTCCAATCAAACATAAGAAAACTTCGTTACTTTGATAGTAGAGTCAAGCTCTGGCACAGGTCTCCAAGAGAAGCTATGGAGCCTCCATTCTCAGACATATTCAAACTTGCCTGGACATACCCCTCTCTGAGCAACCTGCCATAACTGGCCCTTCTCTGAGCAGAAGTGGGACTATGCTACCTCCTGAGATGAGAAACAGCGCTGTGGAGCTGTAAATCTGTGATGACCATGTGTGTGGGTGTGTGTGCATGTTTATTTCTATGTGTACACGTATTCTTAAAAGAATTGCAGCCTAATTGGAAAAGTTGATAGTTATGAAGGGCAAAACAGATTCTGGCTGAAGTGCTGTATATCAAAACCGTCCTGGGACTGGCCAGCAAATGCTCTGGGACTGGCAATGGTGTAAGCAGGAACTTTTAAGTTTGGTTGAAAAGGATGATAAAAGCAAAGCACTGAAATGTAAAAGGTTAAGGGTAGCTGCCTTTGAAGAGTTTAGTCCACTGCCTGCTGGTCTGGTTTAAGCTAATCAGAAGCAAAGGTGGTTCCTTATCTGGAATGTTAATAAGGGAGAAGCTGAGTGCTTTGCTAAGCAGAATTGTGGCATACATGATAATTTCTCAGCCTCTCTCAAAAGATTGTGTGACATCCTCAAATTCAAAATCATAGGTGAATGACAATTGAGCCACTGAGGAACCCAGTGGGCTTTCAACTGACTTTAAATAGTCATGAGAAAATGTGAGCTATTGTTATAGACAATGCAAGTCCATAATACTCATAAATGTAGGGGATTTTCCCTTTCCTTTCCTTTCCTTTCCTTTCCTTTCCTTTCCTTTCCTTTCCTTTCCTTTCCTTTCCCTTTCCTTTCCTTTCCTTTCCTTTCCTTTCCTTTCCTTTCCTTTCCTTTCCTTTCCTTTCCTTTCCTTTTCCTTTCCTTTCCTTTCCTTTCCTTTCCTTTCCTTTCCTTTCCTTTCCTTTCCTTTCCTTTCCTTTCCTTTCCTTTCCTTTCCTTTCCTTTCCTTTCCTTTCCTTTCCTTTCCTTTCCTTTCCTTTCCTTTCC